>NW_027098326.1:0-60000 GCF_019320115.1 Miscanthus floridulus | reverse complement strand
AGGACACCATCGTGCGGCTGAAGAACACGAGGGGGATCACCACGGTGATCGTCTCCCACAGCGTGAAGCAGATCCAGCGCATTGCGGACCTGGTGTGCCTCCTCGTCGCCGGCGAAGTCGTGGAGGTTCTCGCACCATCAGAGCTGTCCAGGGCCAAGCATCCCATGGCCCGGCGCTTCTTGGAGCTAAGCTGAATATTGATTTTAGCAAGTGGAAGATGTACTCTCATCATTCCAGATTATAAGACGTTTTAGCTTTTCTAGATATACATAAGAAAAATTATGTATCTACAAAAGCTAAAAACATTTTATAATTTAGAACGAAGGAAGTATATAATATCTTATTGTTGTGTGAGAAATATGTGTAATCATTTCAAACAAAATAATACAGTACAAATTATTGGTGTGGCATGTAAAATTAAACCTCACTCTATTCCGAATTATAGTTTACTAGTCTATCAACCCATGGCCAAGAATCTTAAAAAATATATGCAGCCCTCCATTCTTTTTAAGTATCACCTAAATTTTTGTGCTAACTAGATTTACAGAAGATAATAGTAATATTTGTATCTCCAAATTAGTATACTATAAAAAATAAATACAATAAATACAATAATATTTATTACGCACCATAAATATTAGTAGCTTTTGTATAGATTTGGTCAAATTGAATATGTTTGACTCATCAATATGTGATAATGACACTTAAAAAGGGACAGAGGGAGTAGGTGTTAGCGTTTAATGCCTACAACTAATAATAATAATAAAATATCTACAACCCACGGCCTAGAACTAATTTTGCATGTTTTGTCTTAACCTAATAGGTATATACATCTATGTAATCTCTACCCATTTATCATTATGTTATCAATTATGGATCTCTATGTTTATCATTTGTATCCATAGTTTTTCCTTCGTACATAGTACCTTTCTGTATCTTCAACTCATGCGATACCAATACTCAGACCTTTACAATATTGACTTTTGCTATTTATCTGTTAATAAATTTTTGGTACTAAATCTGTCAGATTTCTATACGTTTGATTGCACTTTAGGATTTGTGCTACAACTATCTATCGGGTCGCATTTATAAAAAATCTAGCAGTTTGACCACATTATCGACGTATAACTAGACACTTCCAACAATATATTATTATAGGCCCTGCTCATCAGCCCCACTTGTCAGCGGGTCCTATATCTGGAGGTTTAGGAGAGAAGAACGAGAGCCTCTCATCTATTAGGGACTAAATAGGAGCTCGGTTGGAGAGTTTTTCATGTGTTTCAACTCTTAAAATGGGATCAGGGCTTTAGTAAGGTCATGATCGGAGTTGCTCTAATCTCTTTATTTTAATTAGGCCTTCGCCTCGCTCGATCTGTAGTTCAGGCAAGGCAACATCCAAATGGTTGTCGTAGCTTTTCTTATCAATAATGATATCCTCAGGGCGTCCGCGCCACACGCCCGTGCCTCGCGCCGTGCGTCCACACCCGCTCCTCGCGCCTCCCGTTCTCCCGCCACGTCTGTGATCCATCTGCCTGTCGACCATGGGTGACCTCAAACTCCATGCCACCATCGAGTTCCGCGTCAATGAGCCTCCATTGGAGGGCAGCAAGTGGATAAGCATATGTTGCAACCATATGCTTCACGCGTTTCAGATATACAGTGCATATGTTTCATTCGGATGTTGCAAAAGTAGATCTGGTGTTGCATATGTTGCAACGGCTATACATGTATGTTGCAAGTGTATGTTTAAAATGTTTCAACTGTTTGAAACGTATGTTGCAAGTGTTTTATCTTGGATGTTGCATATGTTGCACTAGCTATACACATACATTTGCAAGTGTATGTTTCAAATGTTTTAGCTATTTCAAACGTATGTTGTAAGTATTTATCTGGATGTTGCATACTCCTTGCAGTGACCATACACATATGTTGCAAGTAAGGATGAAAACGGACGGCATGAATCCCGTTCCGTCTGTAACCGTATACCGTTTTTTCCTGTTTGTTTTCGTTTTTTTCGGGATAAACGGAAACGGGACCGAAAACGGGACGGAGTGAAACGGGACCGGGACCGAAAATGGTAGAGCGTTTGTCCGTCCGTATTTGCAGTATCCCGTTTTCGACCGGGATATCCCGTTTTGCATCCTGTTTTTATTAAGTCCGGGATAGGCCTGCTAAGAGCTTAGTCCATCCATAGAGCTGGCCCAACTTGGCCCAAGACACAACACCGCACCTGCACCCTCATCCCTAATGGCGACGCGGCCTCCCCCGCCCGTCGTCCTCTTTCTCTTCCTTCAATCCTCCGGTGCCAGACGCTGGCAGCCGCGCCCTCGGACCGGCTGATGTCGCGGGCTGGAGGACGGGGAGATCGTGGTGGCTGGACCAGGTGGTCACCGCGCTCGGCGTGGAGCGCGCTGCCGGCCGCGCGCACTGCGCCGGCTCCGACAGACTGCTCACCACCGACGTGCTCCTGGCAATGTTGAATCGCTTCTTCATGAACGTCGATGTGCTCGCGCACGCCAGAACCATCGTAGGCCTAGCGAAGTTTGCACTGCAGCCAGCCATGCTGTGTCCAACTGCTAATTTGTACAAATTGCTATTAGAAAACTATTGATTGGAGACTGCTCCGCATTTGATTATGTGTTTTCATATCGATTATTATTAATCTGAAGTTCTGAACTTTCAAGCATTCGAGTAACTGGTTCAGTATAGGCACGACCTGAACAAATTTTGCTACTAAGTACTGTCTGACACTATTCGTTATTTGACCATAGCAGAAACATCAATCAATCAGAAGAACTGGTACTTATGACAGCAGAGAAACAATGTAATAATATTTATGTGTGGTCTGCTAGGTGTATTATCTATTTACTAATGCACATTGGTTTCTATATTTGAGCTATCATATGCGGCGTGCAATCCCGGCTTAAGTTTCTGCTTACCATTCGTTTCCGTCTATTTTCCGATCATATTTACCCGTTTTCATATTACCGTTTATCCCGCTACCATTTTGGTTCCCAGTTGTCCGGCTCCCGCTCCCGTTTCCGTCAAAAAATATGAAAACAAAAACGGTAGAGCTATTTTCCGTTCGTTTTCGTCCGTTTTCATCTATAGTTGCAAGCGTATGTTTCTAAATATTTCATATGTTTCGGACATAGTCTTTCTCTTTTTCTTATAGAAAAAGAAAAGAAAGCTAAATCACATATACTACATTATACATTGTCAAAATCTAAGAAGAAGAAACCGTACATATTGCATCGGTCAAAACCAAATAAACACTGCTATTTTCTCCTCATATAAAGAACAGGTTCATCAAGAAATAATCAAATCAGCAATAACACATCTCCATTTGTTCGAGTGATCACAAGAAGCAACGATCGACCAACAAACATGAAAGCAACAATCCAAACACCCCCACCAAAGTTCAAACCAGGCACAACCGCCACTCGGCCTTCCCTCCAAACATTCAAATCAGCTTGCCCGGGGGCTGTCCATGACGGTCTCGAACGCCCCCACCAGCGCCTTCACCTTGCTCTTCCGCTTCTCCATCAGCTTGCTCTTGGCCTCCTCGATCACGTCGTTGCTCCGCGCCACCTCCTTCTTCTTGGGCTGCTCCTCCTCCGACCGCTTCTCCATGGCCGTCTTCACCTTGCGCCCCTTGAACGCCAGCGCCGACGACGCCGTCGTCCCCTCGGGGATCGCCGCCTGCTTCGATGGCACGCTCTTCTTCGCCGCGCCCGCCGGCGTCGTCGGCGCCGACGTGCTCTGCTGCTGAGTCTCCATCACCTCCTTCCCCTTGTTGATGGCTTCTGCCACCGGCGTCACGGGCTCCGAAGCGCTCACCTGTTTAGGCACTGCCTCCACATCGTCGTCGTCGTCGTCGTTGGCCGCTTCTCTCAGTGGCGTCGTCGGAGCTGACGCGCTCGATCCGGCAGCCGCTGTTGGCTCGTGGGCCACCTCTTCCTCGTGCTTCTGCAAAGGCGCGGGATCAGCTGCTTCCTTTGGTTCTTCAGAGATCACGCTCGATTCCTCCTTGGGTTCTTCAGAGATCACGCCGGTTTCTTGTTTTGGTTCCTCAGAGATCGCGTTCGTCTCAGAGTTCTCAGTCACCTCAGCTTGCTGGCTCTCCTCGACGACCTTCCCTTCCACCGTCCTGGTTGCCATTGCCAGCTCGTCTTCTCCCTCAGGCGTTGGCGCCTCCTTCGCCGCGGCTTCTTCTACAACGACGGCCGGCGAGCCATCGTCCGTGTGCTTCTGGGCCTCCGTTTCTGTCTGCACAGCCTCGCTGCTCTGCGGCGTGTCTTCTTGCAGCTCCAGCTTCTCCGCCTTCACCTGCTCAGCCTCCACCTGTATGATCTTCTCCTCCACAACAACGTCCTCCTCCTCCGATTTTCCCATCGGCTGTCCTGCGGCGACCTGCTCCTCTTGATACCTCACCGCCACCGTCGTGATGTCAGTACCGACAGCCTCCTGCGCCGTCGCGACGTCCTGCTCAATCTGGTCAGCAGCTTCGGACTCCAACAGGACAGGCTCCTCTGCTTCTGCTTCCACGGGAGTCACGACAGGCGACGGCTCGGCGGGCGTCTCCGGCTGCTGGTGCTGCTCCTCGACGGGCTGTGCTCTCGCCGTCTGGCCTTTGGCCCTCGCGACGGAAGCACCAGCGCCGCCCTTGCTGCCGGACGCCGAGGCCGCCGCCTCCTCCTCCTTGCTCTTCTTGCTGCGAGACCTGCTGCTGGCCTTGAACGCGTTGGACGCCCTCTGCATCAGCTGCCTCGGCGACACCGCGGCCCATCGCGACGTGGAGGTCGACGCCGGCGCCGGCGCTTTGGCCTTGGCCTTATCCTTGGGCGTGATCGGCCGCTGCGCGCCCACAGGCTGCGCCGGGGCCTTGTCCTTCTTGGGCGTGATCGGCCGCGGCGCGCCCACAGGCTGCGCCAGGGCCTTGTCCTTGGGCGTGATCGGCCGCCTCGCCGTGGCGGCGGTGCCCTTGGAGCCGCCGGCGGCTGCGGAGGTGGAGGAGGAGTGTGAGGGCGACGCCAGCGAGGAAGTCGACGAGGAGCTGTGCATCGACGAGCTCACGGTGGGACGGAGGAAGGACGGCATCGGCTTGTCGGCCGCCGCCGCCGCGGAGGACGGGCGCGACGGGTCGGAGCTGCGCGGGCTCGACGGGGGCCTGCCGGTCCCGCTCTTGCTTCTTGGGCGCGCGCCGTCGCTCGACCGCAGCGACGGCCGCGTGGCCATGGGCGGCTTCCGCTGCATCGCAACACAGAGCAGAGAGATTTGTCAATTGTTTTGCCGGTACAAGAAGTGCAAGGCAGAATGAGACGTGATTTGGGAGATTTGTATTTTTCTCTTCTCCGATTTGTATGTGGTTGACCTTGAAATGTTTAGACAACATGCATGCCATGTTTGCATTTTTGTGTATTTTCTCTCTTCTCTGTTGTCTGTGACAGAAACGAGACACTCCTGGCACGTTGTAATGACAATTAATGTTTTCTCTTTTTTATCCAAAAAGAAATGTTTTGATTGCATTCCATTTGTCCTACAACACGGTCAAGACATTCCACTCCAATACAAAGATTTCTTTCTACTCTTGAAGGCAGGAATTTCACACGAATTATACAGGAATTTTACAAAAATCGGTTCATTTTCACGTAAGCCTTATACGAATATAAAATATGCATGGGATTCTTTCAGTTATGCCAAGGAAAAATAAAACCTAAACGGAGAGGAAAGAAATCGATGAATCTAATCGAAAGCTAGGCACCCAAATCACAAAGCATGTGGCAACGCATCGAATTCGCTCGTCTAGGCGGATAGTTCCATGGCAAATAGGCGAGCGAATTTCCCTGGAAGAAGAGCGAAGGACGATAGCAACGTACCTGGAACCTAATGCACTCAATTCATGGTTGCTTTCTCAACCACAGGAACAATGAATAGGAATAGTATAACATGGTCTTGTTTGCGTGTCTCAAAACCATGAGGGGTGGAGAAACCGTCGTACCTTCGTAAGCAGGAAATGGCCAGGAATGGCGTGTTGTGGCGCAGTGGAGAGGGAGGAGGAGAAGGAGAGGGGGAGAAGACGAAGAAGGCAGCAGCAAGATGAGAAAAGGCCGGGCAACAGAAGAGCCCCATGTTTGCAAACAGAACCTGTCAAATAGTTGGCACTTGGCACTTGGCATGGCAGCTGTGAGGGCCGGTTACTAGTTGACACCTGGTGGAGGATCCATCTGTCATGGGCGTCGCTCGCTCTCCGTTTGGCTAATTTTACACCGGCCAGACCTTTTCATGGTTGGTCCAAAATGAGCTAAAATAAATTAATACAGCAAGACATGTAATAATGGTTATTAATATATGTGGGATAATGAACTCGTAAAATAGGGAACCTGGAAAACATTATTGGTTTACCTATCTGTATCCTTGTTAGTTCTGATGTTTCAAACTGTCGGTGTTTTGTTAACCGACTAGTAAATTTATACGATTATCGTGCTGCGTCAGGAAAACGACGGTAGCATCCAAAAGACACGAAGAATTATACTGGTTCAGGCCGGAGCCATACACCCAGTTTCAGAAATGATTGAGTGCGTGTTTCTAGCTGGAATGCTCTGAAGTTCTTATAATGAGGGGGGCAAGAATGATAGAAGAGTTAGGAGAGTGGAGCTAGACCTAGGAGATGGACTGCCCGAATGAAGGTTTTGGGAGTCCGATGCCTTGGAAGGGTGCACTGGCTGCTCTTATATACAGTCCGATGCCAGGTCACATACAGAGAAGAAGGTTCTCCCGACCGAGGGGTCTTGAGCCTGAGGGAGGGAACCTAGCTAACTTGGCTTGCAAGAAACGTCATCTTAGATTGTTGTAGCGCATGTCTGAGCATGGTTGTCGTCATGGTCTTGTGCCCACGTCGCGGCATGGGGTGGCGTGGTGCTACTGTGCCGGTTGTGGCGGCACTGTAGGCACGGTGGTGATTTGCAAGCCGTCCTGTGCGACGTGGTCTTACCGTGGCCTTCGTCATCGCCTCCTGATCTCCTAGGGACGTCGTACGGGAGTTGGTAGCCACCCCCATGTCGTTGATCGTCTTGCTGCTTGGGGGGCTGGTGGCCACGATCCCGAGCCTCGGGGGTCATAGCCTTCGCTAGCTTGGTTGGCCTCAAAGTAATGCCGTAGCGGGTGGAGTCGTACACCCGTCTTGTCGGGCCGTATTTGGACGGTGGGTCACCGTACTGGCCGCCACTGCTTAGTGGAGTTGTCTTATCTTTGCTGCATGGCGCAGGGATGGCATCTGACCGGGCTGAGGGGGCTGTTGTCCCCTCGGTCCTTGCGGGGTCAGTGCGGCGTGCCTGCTCTGGTCTGGCAGAGTCCGATCTCTCCCCGTTCCTTCCAGGGGTCGGGACGGGGAGAGGTCGTGTGGTGCCGCGCGGCGTATGATGAAGGCAGAAAGGAGAGGTCACGACCAACCCTTTCCTTAGTGTCTGGCCCAAGTCCACATAGCTTAGCTGGGCCTCGGTCGCTCGGGCTTATACCAGCTCATGTATCGTGGGCCGTCCGAGCGGCTGACTAATCGGTGTCTTGAGATACCTGGGGTATCATAACCCCGACACAAACATATTTATTTCTTTCAAAAATTGAAAACGCGTGCTTTCTTGCCTACAACAAATACATGCCATTTGAGTTGTAGCCAAATTTGATGATCCAAGGATCAAGATAGCAGAAAAACATTTATGAGCAAAGACCAATTTGTGGGATAATAAACTGGTAAAATAGGTAACCTGGAAATCATTATTAGTTACCCATTTGTATCCTTACTAGTCTGATGTTTCATGCATATTTATTTCTTTGATTGAAAAATTCCTCAAAAACGCGTGCTTTCTAGACAACATCAAATACATGCCATTGGAGTTGAGGCCAGATTTGATGATCCAAGTATCAAGTTAGCAGGAAAATTTGATGAGCAAGGACCAACCTGTTTATAGCATTATAAGTTTCCAAATTCAGGTTTGCATGCAAAGTATTGGGTCCTATGGCGATGGGGATTATACTAGTAGGCGTCATTTGGATGCAAAGTATTTTTTGGATGGTTTCAGAAAAATACTATAGCTTTGCAAATACTTTGGTTTTGTAGCACTATGAAATATTTGGGTCAGTGGCGGATCCAGAAATAGGTTAAGAGGAGGGCTAAATTATAGAACGCTACAAATTTTACTAGACATACACCCTTTGGAATGCTAAAATCTTAATTGCATGACTATGTTTTTTTTTTACTGAAGGCTTTATCCAGAAATAGATTATTTGATTTGATTTTTCCATTCAGACTTAAGAGTTTCTCCCTTAGAATTTGGCCTGCGAGGGGGCTGTTGAAAACCTTCCTCTGTCCCTAAATAAATCAGTTTGTAAAGTTATCTTAAACAAAACCTTTTTATGACCAAAAGAAAAGAGCAGAAATGTTTATGACACCAAATGAGCATATTATAAAAATATTTTATGTTGTGCCTAACGATACTAATTCGATTTCATCAATCTTGGTTCTCTTTTCTATAAATGCAGTTGAACTTAAAAAAAATGTTTGGCTTACGATATCCCCAAAAATTTGATTTATTCAGGGACATATGATTAGTGTTTTTAAATTTTCATAGGTCTCCAGCATACAAACATGGTGTAAGCCCTCTTCAACAGTTTTCCCAGGTTTCTAGGCTCAACATGGGCCGTTTGCCCCGGTATCATCGCGCGCACTGGCTGCGGTGGGCGGCTGTCTCTCTCTCGACTGGGCTTTTTGGCAGGCCGCCCAAAACCGCACGATTCCAGCTTCATCAGGAAGGAAAAAAAAAAAACAGTCCGGGAGGGGCAGCACGCGAGGAGTCGTTGACTCCACCCAATCATGCACGCACGGTGTTCGGCGACGCGGCGCGATCCGCCGGTCCCCGTACCCGCAAGCTGTGTACGCCTGCTTTTGATCTGGCAGGGAGGACGCAGGCAAGAGGCTCCAGCGGGTTGGGCCGTGGCTACCCACCGGCAAGTACGACGACTCCATCAAGCACCGCTGCCTGCCTGCTATGGCCGCCGCGCATGCACCAGCTGATGCCGCGGCCTCGAGAGAAAATGCACGCGACGCGACCCGGCAGGCAGCAGGACGGCCGCGTTCCCGCTCGGCACCGGCACACGCGCGCCCCGTTGCCACGTCCGGCACGGCGGCACCGGAACGCACGCTGCCTGCGGGATCGGTAATCTGGTCTCCTGGGATGACATGTCAGATAGGAGGGGGCCCTGTAATCTGTCTGTCCGGTGTAGTTTATTGCCACGTTCGAGCTCGAACGCATCGGCAGGCCTGTCCACGCGACAGCATTGCAGCAATCATACCCTGAATCCAAGCTTATCAAGAATCAAATCAGAGGGCTTTAGGTAAGATCCTAAACATAAAAAACGTACAATCGCAGACTTCATCGATCAGGATCGTACGTACAATAAGATCCCTTTGTTAACTAAGATCATAAAAGCGCGAATTACATGGTAAAATTGCAGATTTTAACAACTGTGCCTGAAACCGGACGCGTTCTGCTGTCAAGCAGCAAAAGCCATTTGCACCATTCAGCTCGAAGCAAAGTCGTCGTCCCCACGCCATGCCTGGATTCCCCCTTCCCAGGCCAGGACCCGAGGGTTTCCATTGAATATTCGATTCGACGCCAGCTAATGGCTTGGTAGTTCGGTTAAGCAGTGAGCGAGTGAGGGTTGGGTTATATTAGTGCACAGATGCCGTTACATGATTGGCCAACAACCAACGGACCGGACGGGCGCCAGGTGCTGCATTCATGCTCGTCTAGTGGCCTCGCCTCGATCAACCTCTGTGCCACTGCCATCTCCCTCCTGACCTCCTCCCTTATCTTCACCTTATCAGAGTTCAGAGAGGTTTTGCAACTGCCCATCATCATGCACGGCATGTCAAAAACCACCTGAAATTTTGCTGAAACTTGGAGAACCGGTCGACATCCGGGAGTGGATGTCGAACCGAAAGATCAACATAATGCAAGGCTGTAGCATAGCTTTCCTGGCAGGGAAGGAAGGATCGGACATCGGAGGGCGGGGGGGTCCAATGCGGCCAATTCCTTGCAAAAGCTGGTGTGCAGCTGGTTCTTCTGTTTGAGAAGAGAAGCGAAGCAATCATGGCCAAACGCAACGGACCAAGCACGAGATGCCCCCGCCTTTCGCCAAAGCAAAGCACAGGTGCGCTACGCAGCCAAAAGGCGCAAGGCGACAGGTAGCTTTCTTTGGCGCCGCAGGAGGATTTCGCAGAATTCGAACAAAATCTCCAGTCACACATGCACGCCCTAGATTAATTAGGGCACATCACAAAATTAAAGAAGATGCTATAGTTCAATGTTCGAGAAAAAAAAGATCAAGGATGTTGCAGCGCCACTAACTATGCATCACAGTGCATGCTATCATCCGGCACCTTTCTTTGTCTCCTAATATATATTCATTTTTTATTTAACACGTACTGTATGTCCGAATAAACGCTGCAAGAGAACAAACAAGGTTGGTTGCTCGCCAGTTGTGCCAGCGATCGGGCGTGTGTTCGATCTCTGGGATTGGCAGCGTGCCTCATGGGGTTTTTCTTCCGTAATAAATTTGTAGGTCCTGTATAGCCTTATGCGTGGATATACCATAATGGTCAGTGTGACTCATGCGTAGATATGCCATAATAGTCAGTGTGACGTGCCCGTCACGTACGAAGCCAGAATGACTTCGGATATCTCTCAGCCACGTGCAGCCTCTTCGTGTAGGTGTAGGTCTAGCTTACACACTAGTGTGGGTATGTGTGGTGGTGTGTTAGTTCAGATACTACGACTTGTACTAAAGTGCACGCGCGTACAGCAGACACGCATGGCGGAGCTCCCCCGTTTGGCGCCGTCCGTTACTACAAAATGGATGCACTTTTGTCAGGCTGTATGTTTCTTTGCCTGTTGTTTGTTACTGTGCTATAGATAATTGTCGAGAATTAAGAACAGGTGCCGTTGCTGATTTGGTCGTCAGGCACCTTTCCCGGTATTGTGCATGAACTAACTACTCCATTTTTTTTTAAAAGAAATCATTTACAACTGCCATAGCATACTCAAGTTCACCAGGTCTGTTGTTTTTCAACCTAATCCTGCTTTCTCCTTTCTTTCTTCAAAGGAAAACCTAACCCTATCTTTTCAAGGTGCCTACTTAACACTCTTGACATGTTTTGATTGGGAAGCTTGTGTATATGTTAGACTGTCATTCCAACGGCTGAAAGGTTCCAATCGAATTGAGCCGCCGATGTTTAAGCACCCCTTTAATTTGCAGTTGGTAGTTGGTACTTGGGGCTGTGCCGGCTCCTTGGTCAAAAAAAATGGCAAAGAAAAGGACTTGGTCTGGTCACAAGACCAGTAATCACCGAATATGCACCCTGTTCGCTTGTTGGTTTCAGCCAAGCTTATTCAACCAACCAACAGTGTTTTCCTCTCACAACAAACCAACACCAGCCAGCCTAGAAACCAACCAGCGAACACGCCGATGCACCCTTGAAGTAGACATAATCGCTAAAAACCAGTGTGAAGCAAACCCTTTTTTTGGGGGGGGGGAGGTGTAAAGTACATTTTTCAACCTCCAACTCGCATTAAAGTTCGATTTTCAACCTTCAACTATGAAACTGGGTAATAAACATCCTCCAACTGTCAAAACCGGACAAATTTGGTCATTGGCCTGTTTCAAAAGCGGTTTTCTATTTTCTAATAATGATAAAAATCCGGTTCGATCTCTAGAAGTTCGTAATTAATTTATTTTAAATTATAAAAATATGAAACTAGTTCTTGTTATATATATATATGTTGATGCTATATTTAAACTTGTTTAGATCTTACTTGTTTTAAATAAATAACAGGCATGACAACGAGCAATAAAGCAATAGGAACATATAAACCAATTCCAAATACCTATATATAGACCATAATCAAGTAGATAACATTTTTAGAAAAAAAAGTACTAATTTCATCTAAAATAAATGCCGGCGGGGAATAGCAATGTTATTGTATACATTAAATCTGTGCAAAATTTAAAACAATTTTAATTATAACATCAATATATATATATATAACATTTTTCGAAGAAAACATGAACTAGTTTCATATTTTTTTAATTTAAAATAAATTAATTACAAATTTCTAGAGATCGAACCAAATTTTATTATTATTAGAAAATAGAAAATCGCTTTTGAAACCAACGGATGACCAAATTTGTCCGGTTTTGACAATTGGAGGATATCTGTTACCCGGTTTCATAGTTGAAGGTTGAAAATCGAACTTCAATGCGAGTTGGAGGTTGAAAATGTACTTTACCCCTTTTTTTTGCGAGGTCAATAAGAAGGCATGTTCGTACCATAAAATTCTTGCCTCATTTGTTCTGACAGGCATTGCTCACCTGCAGAGTCTAATAGATTCTGGAGGCAAGATTAGGACTTGAACAAGCCATGCACCTGTTTCATTTGAGAAAGAAGTAGTGGCAACTCATCGCGTGTTAACTCTTACCTACTTATCTTTAATTCCAAGACTAACAGGAAATATATCCCATCTACATTGAACAGTGAGATGGATTTCACACCTTATTATTCGGCCAATACTCACGACATTATGCCTCTATGTTTTTAACCATTTATCAACCATGAAATAATTAATAGTCTTTGATCTGTTTTCCAAATCTTAAATTTCAAAAAATACTCACCCCGTTTCAAATTGTAAGTCTTTTTTGCTTTTTTTAAAATTCATAGTTTTTATTATGTATTTAGACATAATATATATCAAAAAATATAACAAAACTATGTAATTAGGAATGACAAAACGACATACAATTTGGAGTAATTCATATTACAATCTTGAACTACCATCTACCAAAGCCATTCAATTTTCAACTTAGGATGGTTTTTCCAATAAATTACTCCCTCATTTAACTTACAAATTGTTTTGACTTTTCTAAGTGCATAGTTTTTTTTTGCTATGTTTAATGTATTTAGAAAAAACAAAATGATTTATAGTTTAGATTTTTTATGCCACGTATCTGATTTTGGGACAGAGTTTTTAATTAACGCAGGCCGAGCTCCAAATGGTAGGCATCCTTTTCTTGCTCTTGCTTTCGAATCTTGTGTGATGGAGCCGTCTCAAAATTTTGATAGATGGATAATGATGAATGGATGAATGTAAGGGCACTCCAAAAGGACGGAAAATGATGGTTTGGCCAAGAAAGCTACTTGTACTATCATCGTTAAAACACACTAATCTTTTTCTTAGATAGCTATGCTTTTCATTTCTTATATACACCTATTTAGATGTTTATGAGTTTATTAATCTAAAAACACACACTTTATTATTATATATTATTTTGAACGAACCTAAAAGCACACTTCATAACCGGAGGAATTATCTTTCAAAAATGAAATTCCAAACGGATAAGTCACAGAGAAACCCTAGCTCGGTAGCTCCGCTGATTCGTTTCTTCGGACGTTAGAGAAGAGACAGCGGCGCCGCTGAAGTTTCCGACCGGCGGTGGCAACCCGTGTGCGGCCGGCAGGTCCAGCACGAATCACGGCGCGATCCCAACGGCTCCGATCCATCCGCGCCTGCGCGTGAGCCTCGCCCCGGGTCACGGGCGCACCTACGGCGAGTCCACGACGACGACGCGTGCGTGCCGCGCCCAGTCAGGCCGCCACGTGGAGGCGGAGCCCCCCCCCCCCCCCGGTTAACCCGGAGGAAGGGATCACGCGTTTCCCTCCCTGCGAACCCGACCCGCTAACGCCGCTAAATAAATCCGCCTGGGATCTGCCCAAATCCTCCCTCCGTCTGCTTGCCGTCTTCTCCGGCTTCCCATTTCCGCGAGGAGACGAGGAGGGGAGGCAGGCACGCCGCCGCCGGTCGCTTCGGCTTCCACGAGGTACGGAGGGGCATGGATGGCGATGAGCCGATGATGGGTGGAGGGTGCCTTTGATTTGATGTGGGGGGTGGCCAGGTGGGGCGGGGGCAGGCAGTACAGGAGTTCTAGAGGTTGGGATGGAATCCTCTGATCATTTCCTTGTTCGGCATGTTTGAATTTGGGGATTTTGGAATCAAAAGGCCGTACAAACCTGGGTTGGGTACTGCTGCTATTTGGTGCGGTTTGGTTGCACCTTTGGATTGGCGTACTCGGTTGCGATTTATTTGTTTTTTTTCCTTTTCATTCAAATCATCAGTCCGGTGCACCTGTTTGATTTGTGGATGGATGTCCGGAGGTTTTCTCTCCGGAAATCGGAACTAATACCCATGTCTCAGAGTTCAGAGGTAGAGTTGCGAGTTCAGAGGTGGAGTTGCAGAATGAATTTTCGTGGTCGCTGTCCTCTGTTCAGAGGCTGCCCGCATTCATTCTGCGATGGAAGAATTTCAGTAGTGCCATACAGTATATCGCAATGTCCTTCCATTTGACGCACTCGTGGGTGTTCATTCGCAGTTTTTTTTAATTACTGTTTTGGGAACTTGAAGGCATCGGATGCTAGATAGGTGAATGATGTTTCCACACGGCTATCATGATCAATGGCCCCCAAGTGTTTTATTCGGTATATGTGGTCCCAAGAAATGGCTCTCGCTCTGCTTATACTGTGTCACAATCTACCTGTGACATGTATGGGCCTCTCGATCCTTGTCGCGGTAATTTCATTCCGTTGGAGGGAAGGAGACAGACAAGATCACAGGAGTACTATAGCATACGGGTAACCTTCCCTTGTCCGTTTTTGCTGTGGACACAACTTTATCGTGTCCTCTTAACTTTTTGCTCTTAAAGGCGAATGAAGATCAGATATGGGAAGATACTGAGCTTACTATATATTTGTTTATTTCTCTTGGAGCTTGGCAGCATTGCCTTCTCTAAGTTTGCTTTTCTGAACTGTGCTGTGCTGCTTCTTCATTTTTTTGGGTATGTCTTGCACGTGTCTATTCACGTCCTCTTGTTCCAATTCTTTGTCTCTAACCATTACAAATTCGGGTTGCAGAATTCTATCAGAAGTCTTCTGACTATTCATTTTGCTGGATTTTGGTATGGACGAATCTTCCTGTAGATCCACTACCCTAGTTGGGTTTCTTATAAGAGGTTCTGGCATTTCATTGAGAAATCAAAGCAATGAGGATAGGCCAAGCCAGTACAACAAGCAGCCAGGGAAGAGTTCAAATCTCAATCCTGTAAAATCACGGTTCACTGAAAACAAAGAGAAGCCAAGGTATTTTCAAGGGCCATTTCATTCATCAAGTTCTAGGGCATCATCTGTAAGCTCTTCAAAAGCTCCTGTTAGAAAATATTGCGATGAGAGACAAAAACGGCCCTTTTTGGCAGAGACAGACATTGCTGAAAGCAGTAACAGAAGAACTGAGGTTAGACGCCTACAAAGTGGCAAGAAAGCTTCTGTATTTGGCGATGGGCATCCATACATGCAGAAGGGTACATCAGAAGCTTCATCATCCTCAACAACTACTGAAGGAAGCTTGCCAGAAGACCATGATCTTGGAGTTTTAGATGTTTTTGGTTCTTCAGGGAGTTCTGCACGTGCAGTTAATTCGAGAAATACTGCATTGAATGCTATGGCACATAGGCAAAAGATTAAAGAAGAATCGAATTCAGGTAGACATCAAGGTGCTTCCACTTTTGTTCGTCGGCATACTTTACAAACTACTGGTGTCAGGTCATCAACTGCCCCTGGCACTACCATTACTGGAGCACAGAGACGTGGCCTAAAAAATCTTGGTTGCACTTCAATATCTGATGTTCTGCCTTCAGGATGTTCTTCATCTGATTCTGTCCGTGATAGGAGGGTCGAAGTTACAAAGAAGAGAACTTCTGATGCAGAAAGTTCTTCAAGATCAAGGGGAATAAGTGAACAATCTAATTTAAGTCAGCCGCATGCTAGTTATCCTGGCAGTACTGGTCCTCAAGCTAGAGCTGTTAAACAATTAGCTTCTCAACAAACAGCAAGGACCAATAGCAGAAGTATTCAGGATCCTACAGATTCGATAAGGACTAGACGACCTTTTACTCCGCGTGCCAGGGAGAGGATGATACCAGGTGAAAGAGAGGACAGCGTATTTGCTCTGCATGAGACTGTTGCAAGCGTTCATCCAGAATGCGGTCATTTTCACATGGATGGTACTCCCCCAGAGAGATTAGGAAGACCCTTTTATGCAGAATTACCTCATGCAATTTATTTATCTAATCGTCAAGGCTCAACTAGTCAGACAGAAAGGAGAAGATCTACGTCTCGTACTGAGGAAAGCCCCCAACAGATGTTCCATGGTATGTTTGGGGAGAGAGACGGCTACAGGCACGTAAACATGGAAGGTATTGCACAGGTTGGTTTCTGTAACTTATTTAATACATGTTCTGAGTTGTTAAATTTTTATTTACGATGTGAACACACTAGTGATGTGGTGGTAGGGTGTCCAGTTGTGAAACAGGGTTCAAATACTGGGTCTCACAACAAAAGGACCCTAACTGAGTTATGCCGGTTTCAGCTTGTTCCAGGGTGGTCCGGCCTTCAGACCCTTTTCTTTTTCTCAATCCTGTGTTGAGCTTCTCTTCTTAATGCAATGCCTCGGGGGAGGTATTTCCCCTAGTGGTCATTTTTTTTAAAGAAAACATTTGCGATGAAATTAATCAAAGCTATGTACAATATAAAGGATACTGATTTTTGTCCGACAAAGGAGTAAATTATGATGTTTGCCATGTTTACTGTATGTAGGCGTTGCTAGCATTGGATAGGATTGAAGATGATGATGAATTGACTTATGAGGTTTGTCCTTTTATCTTGATGTCCATTTTGTTTTCTCCTTTACCAACTTTTGCACTGAGATATATTCTGAATAAAAAAATGGTAGCAACTGCTGGTGCTAGAAACTAATCTGCTCTTAAGTGGCCTTGATTTGCACGATCAGCACGAAGATATGAGATTGGATATCGACAATATGTCATATGAGGTATTACTTTCAACATGTTTGCTCCATTATTATTGTTCGAATTAAATATCCTTGGGGCTTGGGAAAAGCTTGTGTTTAGTTCTTTGATATGTAATTTGTCTCTCTTTTGATAATCTTTTTTAGGAACTACTTGCTTTGGAAGATCATATTGGCTCAGTGAGTACTGCCCTTAATGAAGAGCAATTTGCCAAGTGTGTAAACCAAAGCGTACACGAAGCAAGAAATTCTGGTAGAGATGTGAACAACATTGCAGCAGATGATGTGAAATGTAGCATATGTCAGGTATTTTTTTTTACTCCAGTATTTCAATGTTCAATTGCCGTTCTAAATTTTGATTTAGAATTGGCAATGTAATTTTAACTTGATGGTATGCTTCATATGTTCAACTCATTTCTTTGGGGAAAGAAAGGGACTGCATTAGTGCCTTGCCTGACAAACGGAGAAGGCATAGGCTAACTGGAAGGGGGGCTATGTAGTGATGAATTGGAATTACTAAGGGTGCACACAAGCCAAGGAAACAAAAGTATACTGATGTTGTGGAAAGTTGCACATAAAACTCATAGCTTCAGGTCTTCAACACCCTCAACCAAATACACACATCTTTAAACCTGTAGTATCTGTTCCAACAATGTATCTCCATGTTTGCCTTTTGAAATGCCATATTCCCAGCAATTACTTGTTTAAATAAACATCTGTCTCCTAGACACTGGATGATTATTGTTCTGCAGCCTGCATTCTGACTGACACCGACTTGATGTTCCAGGAGGAATAAGTGGAAGGTGAAGAGATTGGTACAATGCAATGTGAACATCAGTACCATGTGTGCTGTATTCACGAATGGCTTAGACAGAAGAACTGGTGTCCAATATGCAAAGCTTCAGCTATACCTTCAGAGATGAACAAGGGAGACGCATGAATCTTGGCTCAAACTTGTAAATAGCGTTGATTCATGATTAGAATGATGTTGAAGCAGTTCACCCCAATTTGTGGATATGATAGGCCCTCTCTCTCCCTGGAACCCCTGTAACGTTTTGTTACTGCATCTTTTATCTTCTTAGCACACCCTTGTGAAATATGAGCGCTGCTTGACAGCAGTATGGTCAGGAACTCGAAAATAATCGGGGTTCACCTTCTTAAGAAATTTCTCCAGATTCTAATTAAGAAATGGTTCTCCTTGATTGAAATGTTGAGTTACATAATTTATCCAAGTATGTTTGCATAAATTCCTGCTTTAATGGAGAAATATGTTCTCATGGATTGTACAGGTGCTGTAACCTCCGATGAATAGAAGAATTGCAAAAGGATTGATATCATTTTAGTCCTCTCAAACTAATCTATAGGTGCTGGTGCTGAGAAATGTTCTGTGCAGCACTTTTCTTGTTTTCCACTTTGCTTGTCCTATACTGCTGGTGACAGACTAGCTCCTTCTCTTGTCTTCCTACTTTATTATTATTATTATTATGGACCTGGAGATGTTTCCATTGATCCTTTCTGTTTGACCTGGATATGTATCTGATGATCATGCATTGCACAAACTACTAGGTTATTGATGCTTGAAGATGAAAGTGCAGCACATAAAAAGTGATCTGCCGCTTGCTTTATCATTGCACAACTCGTGATCGTGATGTACTCTGTTTCCATAACTCGATTACTGTCACTACAGCTCTAGAAGAATAATACACCATCACGTGTCACTTGTCATGGTCCTTCCTGCTCAACAGCACAAGCTCACTGGTGGTGGTGGGCTACAAATGAATTGAAAGGACTAAGGGAAAAGAAAAAATATGCCTCCAGGTGAAGCTCCTCTTCCTCTTTATGCAAGTTGGGCTGATTCATTGCATCCTTTAGGCCTCTAACCCACTTTATGGCCCAAGACTGCATTATACATTCTAGTTCTAGTTGAAGCACAGTATAATTTTTTCCACCAATTTTGTTGGCTGTGATATATAAATTTCTGCTCGTGCATTTGAAATTTTGATGTGCAGCATGGTGAATAATATGCTTTCTCCAAATGATAAAGGCCCAAAGGCTCGTGTAATTTGAGATGATTTTTTCTTCAGTTTGTTTCGGATAGTTTAACAAATAAAAAGCTGCCAGTTATCTGTCGAATGCTTTATATAGGTCGGTCAGGACTATTAGCCGCGAAATGAATTCCTGTTTTCTGTTCATTAGTGTCAGAATTTTAATCTACATACATTTTTTTTTGTCAGCCTGTGTTTTTCCTTTATTTTCTTTTCATTTCCCCTTCAACTTTTGGGTTGGCCAACTTAAATAAACAAGACATGCTGCCCTATAAAAGGATACTCCCTCCGTTCCCAAAAGAAATACAATTCTGAAACAGTGTCATATTTTAGTATATTAAGTTTGACCAATTATAGATTAAAAAATATAAATATTTATAATATGAAATAAATATCATTATATTAATTACGAAATATATTTTCATAATAAATTGATTTTGAACCATAAATATGAATATTATTTACTAGAAGCTTGGTCAGACGTGAATCACTTTAACTGGCACGCAACTCATAGTTGTATTATTTTGGGGACAGAGGTAGTACATATCTCGCCAATTAATTTGGTGATATATTTTCCTCACTATAAATTGTATGGCATTTTATTTTATTTTTCTCGCTAATCAAGTGGTGACAGGAACCAGTGTAAGGTTGGATAACGAGCCGGCTCGGCTTGGCTTGTTCTAGCTCGTTAAGATAACGAACTAGCTCGGCTCGGCTCGTTATCTTAACGAGCCAGAAAGCTAACTCGGCTCGGCTCGTTTACGAGCTCGAGCTGGTTTGTTAAGCTCGCGAGTCAGGTATAAAAAATACACGAAATATAATATTTGCATTTATCTAAAGCTTGAGAATAGTAATAATACAAAATTAACACATTCAACCGTCTTAAATTGAACAAAAAAATAATATATGCTAACATAATAATATACTATAGTATTGTGTAATACATCCATGGTCCATACTCCATACCATACAGAATGCGTCCATAAGTATCCATACATCCATTAAAAACAAAACGATAAAGTCATAATAATTCCAAGTTTATAAGGTCTAGACCAATCGCCAACCAATTATAAAGTACAAGACATGAAGTAATACAAAAATAATTATAAGTTCTGTCTCTTTTTTCCCTGGAAGTATGGCTTGTTTGGCTCATGAGCGGCGAGCTGGCTTGAGTTGGCTCGTTATAGCTAACGAGCTAAAATCTTAGGTCACTTTCAAATAAAAAAGCTAAAATCTTGGCTCGGCTCATTATCAGCCGAGCCGAGCCGAGTTAGCCAAGAGCCGAGCGAGCTAACGAGCTTTGAGTTTTTTTTTTCCATTCCTAAAACTGAATTCGTTCAGTTAATTTTGTAGACATACCTTCTAAAAAAATGGAAACAAACGAATTCCTCGTGTAGTCACACTGATCGCGGGCCTCTGGGAACTCGGATTCATTTTTCTTGGCCCAATAAGAAAACGTCCGAGTGACTTGACCCGAGTCCGCGCCGGTTTCCATCGAATCCCGGACGCCACACCCACTCGGTGAAGTCTTTTCTCTGTCGGACTCTCTGTCGGTGAAGCCTTTATATATGTTTATTTATGATACGAAAAGAACACAGCAACGGAGTGGTCGCAGGAGAGCACCGTCATTATAGCTAGTATATAGGCAAAGAAAATAGAGCTTCGTTCCGGCTCAAACGACTTGCTATGATTGGAGTGGCGGCCTCTCCTCCGTCATCGTACATGATGTGGACCACCCGGATCAACGCATCAGCCGAATCGGCGGCGGCAAGCCAGCCTCAGCACGTGGCCGTGGACATCATCATCGCGGATGTGGAGGAGGAGAAGGAATACGACGCCGAGGCCCGGAAGAGGACCATAGGAAAGGTGAGTTAGTTCCTTCCTTCTCAAGTTCTGACGAGAAATGAATGATACGAATACTGAATACATGATGCGCCATGTTCGCCTGAACTTATCCGCCCGGATTATCAGCCATGGTATAGTGTTTTTCTCAAAAAAAAATCAGCTTCAGCCAACTTATCAGCCGCATAAACGATCAGCATGTTTTCTGTATGTGCAGGTTGCGTGGAGCATGTTTGCTGCTGCGTTCGTGGTTGCCTACGTGCTCGCCGTGCTCTTTTATCTCATCTCAATGCTCTCGCGCAAGGCTTCCTAAGTCGTAACCGCCGCCGCGCGCTCGATCGGCGCGGCGCTCTCAAGTGGTTGGTTTGAGGCTGATCCAGCATCGCTGGAGACGATGGCATGCCATGCATGGGTTCCGGCGGCCGCGATGAAACTGTATCTCCTCCTTGATCTGGCTCATATGACTTGGAGAATACAGACAAAGGGTCGGATAGGAACAGCTTGCACTTGCATAGACCTGTGAAATGGAGAGACGCCTGCGCTTAGTGACTTGTGGTGGTTGTGCTCCCAGATGACGACGTGGCTTTACGAAATCGTAGAAAAATCTGCCAGTGGGTCCCTATTTAAGTATAGTAGATATGAGATCGTGAATCTTGAGAATTGTCCCTATCAATGTTCATGATAATGTTCCAAATATGCTCCTATATTCCCCGATCATGTCATAATAAGAAAATACATAGACACACTTCTTAGGACAGTGGACAGTTAGCAAGGAATTTCTTCTTAGGACATGGAACAGTTCGAGGAACCAACAACAATTACATGACAATTTATGGCAGATATCATATGTTTGCAGCCATTCAGGTTAGTCTTATCTAGATATGCTATCATTAAAAAAAAAGCGCAATAAATGCCAACTATCTAAGATCTTGTTTTTAGGATCTTCTGTACAGAGTACTCCTGCATTAGTTTCGTACTTATCCACTGTCATAAGTGATGATTCATAAAGTTCTCCAGTGTCCTTTTCAGATCTACCTGTAGATTTTTAGTACACAAAGCACGGCTCATACCCAATTAGCCACATTTTCATGACATTTTCCTATGACGGCTCCATGTAACCAAGGCATGGACATCGATGTCACAATGTAAAGCAAAACTAATCTTTAGTCAAGTGCTTTGGTTGCAATATTTGCCCCCGCGAGAGCTGAGGAAAGTTAATAGAAGTATTTTTCTTTTAGGAAACTGGAGGGGCCAAAGCCCCTACAGATAAGATATATTAATAGAAGTATTTTAGTTCAGCACATGAGCAGGTACAGTCGAGCTGAAGCAGAGAGACAGGTACTTGCTTGTAGCTTTATGCAAAAAAAGAGCAGGCCATTATCAGATTGATCGGCCTGCCCCTGCATGGCTGCATGCCACCTGTTGTAGCAACATCGTCTGGATTGATTCTTTGGGATGCTTTAGGGGTCCACGAGTACAAATGGAAATGAGAAGTCGCCCTTTTTCTTGCACCAAATCATGTTGCCATTAGGTGCTGGACGCCTGGATGGATGTGCACAGGACTACAGGAACACAATTTGAGCATGGAAAAATAGGAGCTCGGTTTGGTAGCTTCAACTTTTCAGAGCTATGATGCCTGCTGTTGGCACTTTATCTTTGTCAAGTCGCCAGAAGGCCAGTAGTGTTTATATATATATATATATATATATATATATATATATATATATATATATATATATATATATATATATATATATATATATATATATATATATATAGGGAGAGGCTATTCAGTAGCCGGCTACAAAATAAGTTATTCTGTAGCCACCTCCATTTACCATAATTTTATACACTAATTTACGATAATGTTAATACATATTTACGATAGTTGGGTTACTATAACACATGGAGATATTTACCGTAACGTTATAATAAACCACTTAGTAAATTAACATAGTAATTATCGTAACTCAAAGTGGCTACATAATAAGTTATTTTGTAGCCAGCTACAGGATAGTAGTTCTATATATATATATATATATGATATTTTTTTCACAACATCGGCAAAAACCTGTGTAGAAATTTGCTAGAATTTGTGCTTGTACTCCTCTTCCCGGTTTAACTGATAAACCAAAGCTTGAGGTCAAAATGATCATGATGTATTGATGTATGCTCTGGCAGCTTGATATTGGTTCTATAATCTAAGTAGTCGGATACTTGGATCTGTCTGGAGTCTGGACGGTATGAATTTTGTGGATTCTATTAATGCCTGAATTAAATTGATTCTGCATTTCTGTGTTGGATTGAAAACTTGTTCAAATTTCCCCTTAAATCAGTTGGGATGGTAAGCAGTTTAATTTTGAGTTTCGATAGCTGATTTTAACTTCAGAAAGTGACTGTCCATTTTCACCAAATAAGGCATAGAATGCATTCCAAAGGAATGCCACTGGCTTCAATAATGTAAACCTAGAAAATCAGCAGTGTGTGGCAGGCAGGAGGAATTGTAGTCCAGAGACACATATTCGGCACCATTACTTTTCTTGTGTGCTTGACTTTGTGGCCCTCATTTTCATTGTCTGAGCTAGATAGGGGGGGCCGAGCTAAGACTAAGAGCATGTCTGATATTAACACACAATTCTCTTCTACATTCTGTTTCTTAGAGCATGCAGATTTAGCAAAAAGAAGTTTTTCATGCAGTCTGAGATATAGCAGATTGTATAAGTTTTAATGCTCTTTATTATGACTAATGAGATGGTCAAGTATTTATGATGATGTGAAATTGATGTTTGAGGCCACCTGAAATGTCTAGCTAGATTCATAGAAGTTCTGCCCATCACTCCAGCGGAACATGTTTCGTTGTTGGTATTAAACAGAAATAGTATGTGGCATCATATAACCATAATCAATAGCCACGCCGAAATGCTTATCACACTCATATTGGTGTGTACTTGTACAAGGGTCTGTTGGACCGTTCAGAATGTTCATGTTTCTATATTGCTAATCTTGGAAATATATATTCCCATGGGGAAATTTTACTTTTTTTCTATTTATTAATGACCAGCAAGGTTTGGCCGTAGCAGTTATTGCGTACCAATAGTGTGCCTCTTTGAGACGCAGGACGCCCTGGAAACAGCCTATGGCATATTTCATGTACTCCTATGGCATATTTCATTGCAGGAACATGAAAAGGACTAGCATCAGAGTATGGGCGAGAAATGACCACGAAAAGAAAGGTGACATACACTTGACTGTGAGGTCCCCACTGTGCCATGCGATCGATGCACATTTACTGGTTACTGGTTAGGCGTAAATTTCAGTAATAACACGTGTCAGCGAGATTAATGATGGTCAATACATAAGATTGATGCAGTTCATACTTTCAGAGAGATAAGGTGAAGGTTACCCATGCTGCAAATTGCAGGTTTCTGGTATGCGTCCCTTGATGGTTAAGTTCCAGAGCATCTTTTGTTTGTTTGGAGGAAGAATAACTTCAGTTGGTTGGGGAACAGCAAATTCGGCGGCTGTTTCTGACCAAGAAAGGGACCTTGCGATTGTGCCATCCCAACACATCAAGTTATGCATTCCGAGTTCGAGCCAACGGCGTGAAAGTTCAGTACTTGACGTGGAAAAGCAGAGTTTATAGCCGCATGTTTATGCAATTCCGTGTCACTGAATCTCATGTCTAGGTCACTGCTAGCTTGTTGAGTTGTGATCCAAATTCAGTTACGTACAAGATAAAGATTAACTTCTTATGAAGCGAAGCGAGACCCGTCGCTAGGAGGCTTGGGCCGAAGCGAAGCTGATCGTCGCCTGTTAGGGTTTTTTCATCTCTATATATACTTCCTGTAAGCCATCGTCTTGGGATAAAAAAAGTTGTAAATCCCCGACGTTTGTAACATCACCCGATATAGTAAAGATTTACTGGCCAGTGCCCGTGGTTTTTCTCTTCTTCTTTAGTAGGGTTTTCTACGTTAAAATCTCGTGTCCTCTGTGTTTAATCTGGTCATTTATAATGCCTATTGTTTCTAACATAGCCGCCTAGGCTGCCTTGTTCTTCCGTTTCTTTCTCATGATAGAAAGCTGTCAAGGCGACAAACACTAAAAACAGAGGCCGTCCTCTCAATCAGAGCAGGCATCATCAGCGCCATAGATCATCACACTGTTCATCCTCAGCAGCTACCCTAATTTCTGCTTGCTCCATCCACTGAAAGCATCACATGGTCTCTGAGCTGCAGAGCATACACACACGCACACGCGCACACAGCTCATGCCGTCTGCATTTATGAGGACTTGGACCATACTACATGTTCTGGCTGTCATCAGCCTGGATCCGCCATGAGCATAGCATACAATGTACACAGGCGAGCGGGTCACCCTCGCTCAACCTCATTCATGTTTCTCGTGAGTGATCAGCAACTGTAAAAAAAAAAGCAAGAAAGGGAATGTACTTGGACGAACTGTAGCATTAATTTACATGGGTGTAAAAGTATGGTACCTTCCTCTCCTCCTTCTATCACATTCACATGGTAAGGCATGAAAATATCCTAGGATATATGGAGGTCCCTCTTCTTGTTACATGGTTTTAATTACTACTACTACTACTACACAATAATAATCAAGAAAAGAATCGGCGGATCATCAACAAATTAATAGTACACTGTGACTGTGACTGTGAACTGTGAACTGTGAAAGATCATGGAAGGACTTTACTGATGGACATGGACATTCTTTCTCAACCCCCAACTACGGTACTACCCACCCAATGTCCCAATGTACGGGCTAGCTAAGCTAGCTAGTTGACCTTGGTGCAGACGCGGCGGATCTCGCCGTCGGCGGCGGTCTTGACGCCGACGCGCCCCAGCTTGGCCATGGCGGCGACGAAGGCGTCGAAGAAGGCGGTCTGGTTGGCGGCGAAGTAGCTGACGGTGGCGCGGGACCGGCGGTCGGCGAAGAGCACCTGGTCGGAGGCCAGCAGGCCCTTCATCTGCTGCAGCGTCTGGTAGTATCCGTTGTCGAACTTGCGGGGCGTCACGGCGTCCAGCATCGCGAACGCCGACGGGCTGTAGTTGAGCGGGCACGTCTGCCGCATCTGCCGCAGGAAGTAGAGGTTCATCGGCGGGCCGGCGCCGGCGTTGTTGCCCTTGAACGGGTACAGCCGCCGCACGAACTTGTCGCAGTGCGTCACGCCGATCGTGTGCCCACCTGCAATTGCAAGCGCCACGTACGTCAGTGACGCTGTGGATAGCAGCGTCAGCGGCGGATCGGCAGCCGTGGTCGCTGACCCGCTGACGTGCAGCCTACTAAGGTTTTACTGCTAGTGCTACGACCGTGACGTGACGGTGCGTGGTGATCTCGTCAGGGGTCACGAGTGCGTGAGCGAGCAACAGTGTAGCAGCAACAGCGAGCCATGGGAGGAGGACTCCACGGGACCATGCCAAGAGAAAAGGACTGCCCCTGCGCGCGATGCTGCAGCTGCAGCGGGAGGAAGCGGGGGAGGGTGGGCGCAGCCGGCCCCGGCGCCAGCCTGGAAAGGACATGCGTTTCTACGAGCAGCGGCAGGAAGAGGGAATGTGAGCAGCGGGGAGTGAGCGGAGTGGGCGAGGCGGAATGATGGGCCGCGTCCGCCGTCCGGCGTCCCGACCGCAACCGCATGCAGCTGCCAGCTGCCATGTGCCATGTACCTGAGAGCGCGATCATGTCGGTCTGCGTGAGCCCGTTGGCGGCGAAGAGCTTGTTGAGCTGGTCCAGGTCGAAGCCGGCGCCGGGGAGGCTGTGCTTCACCACGGCGCGCGTGCCCACCTTGCCGTCCAGCCGCCCCAGCTCCACCGGGTAGTACGGACCGCCGGTCTGCATCAACAATTTCAAGTAAAGGCTGCGTTTAGTTGGATGAAATTTGAGAATTTGGCTACTGTAATATTTTCGTTTTTATTTGGCAATTAGTGTCCAATCATGGACTAATTAGGCTCAAAACGTTCGTCTCGTGATTTCCAACCAAACTGTGCAATTAATTTTTTTTCGTCTACATTTAATGCTCCATGCACGTATCGTAAGATTCGATGCGACTACTGTAACACTTTTTTGAAAACTTTTTGGGAACTAAACGTGGCCTTTGCAACCATCGAGTGAAATTCTTTTACCATTGCCTAGGCGTACACGCAGAGCAGTACCAGCAGCACGCTCGTGTGTGTGCGAAATATGAATACGAGCATCAGAAGCTTCGGCCGAGTTGCTCGGCACAATAACTGAGCCCGTATGGCCGTGTCCGTGTATACGGAATACTCCGTAGTATATCTCTACGAGCACCGGTCTGTCCGTCCAGGGCTCCAGTACGGCACGGCCCGCCGGCGGATTAGGTGTCGGGCGCCCGTATCTGTCGACGCCGTACCGGCTCATTTACGCCGCCAAACCGGGTCTGCTTTGGCGAGAGAAGAATTCAAAGGCCGGCAGGCAGCACGGGCTGACGCAGCAGCGAGCCAGCGAGGAGCGCTCAGCTCCAGTCCAGGCCAGGCCACCACGGCTTATCGCATTCGCGCCATGCCTTGCCCTTGCCGCCGTCCCAGCTCTCGAGTCTGGACTCTGGACCGCGTGCGTGCTGTTGCTCCGAGTGAATGAGCCGGGGACAGCAGAATTCCGACAGGATGCAGTACCAGGACCACCCCCCAGATCCAATCCTTCCCCGCCCCCCCAAAACTCAATGGTTCGTGCTGATCCTAAACTCCTCATTGACATTGAGCTTGCATTAGGATATGTAAGCAAAGGTTTCAGAGTGTCCAGCCGTGTCCAGCTCTACGGGAGCTGGATTGGGAGGAAGAAGAGAGGGGCGTGCGTGCGTGTAGTTGCGGCCTGCAGCTTGGGATGGATGGATGGATGAGAGGCCAGAGAAGTAGTAGACACAGTACCTGGGAGACGACGTCGCGGGCGGCGAGGGCGAGGATGTCGGCGCAGGAGACCTTGTAGGCGCACTGCGGGTCAGCCTCGACGGCGGCCTTGGCGCGGGTGACGAGGTCCAGCGCGTCCGGCGACAGCGTCGTGTCGGCGCCCGCGCTGTGCTCGTCGTCGGGACCGGACAGCAGCACGGACGCGTCGCAGCCCTGGGATTGGTATGAACCGAGAAGAGAAGGGTCAGGACTGGGGACGTTAATCGATCATTGCGCATGATGATGACTGACGGATGCAAATGGAATGGACCGTACGTACCCTGACGAAGCAGTCGTGGAAGAAGAGGCGGAGCGTGCCCGGCGCGGCGTTGAAGGTCTCCTGCAGCTTCTGGGTGACGGCGCCGCGCACCAGCGTCTCCACGTTGGGGCACGTCGACGCGTAGTAGCTCTGGCTCAGCTGCGCCTGCGCCGCCGCCGCGCACCACGTCGCAGCCAGCAGCGCTTTGACGACCGCGGCGACCACGCTCTGCCGCCACGAAGGCGACGGCCTCCTCGACCTCATTGCACCCGGAGCTTATACTTTCGCTACCAATCAGCTGCTGGCCGCAGCTGCCCGCGGCTTTTGCTAATCTCCCCCCTCTTCCTCTCTCTGTCTGCCTCTACCAGACTACTACTACCTATCTGTCTGGCGTTAATTGCCCGCTCGCAGCCGCAGCTGCTCGCCTCGCCTGCTGCTCCTCCTCTCGTTCGCTTCACTCCTCTCTCGTTCGCCAGCTAAACACTGGGTGCCTGCTTTAAGTGAGGAGAGAGGCCGGCGCTTACTTATATAGATGATCGAGCTTTGATACGCAGCAAGCGAAGCGGCCGACGGGGAGGTTACTTGCGATGAAATGATGGGGACGGACGGACGGACACGGGGGGAATAAGGCCCCAGCATGGGCCTCCTGGGGGCACGGACACTGCTCTCCCCCGCTGATCGTCCATTATTCTATCCCATCCCGAGATAAACAAACAAGTGCCCGACGCGCGCGGCCAACTAGCACCGGGCTGGCCTCCCCAGTCCCCTGCGCCTGGCTCACGTTCTCACTGCTTCGTGCCTTCGTCCGTCCTCCGATCCACGTGTAGAAACGGGGAGGGAGGAGAACTCGCGTAATAAACAAAATTTTACAGACGCGAGTGTACAGACATCCACGAACATGCTCGCAGTCTCTCGCATTGACCAGCCTCGAAACCGTTAAACTACTACCACGGCCAGCACCGTTAAAACCTTGACCCCTGTCTCGCCAGCTTGCATGCTCTGCAGTCTGTAGCCTGTCCCGGCTACTACCAGAGAGCATCTCCACTTCTCCGCAATCCAGGCATCCAGCTCATCTGGTTCAGCTCGTCTCCGCACTCGTCACGTTTTTTGTTTCTTGGGGCACCGTCCGAGACGGGAGTACATCCGGCGAGAAGCAGGTCGCCGGATTAGATAGAAAAAAAAAAACCAGGACATGGCATGTGGGTGCACCCCTTCTGGCTTCCTGGCTTGCTGCATGCATGGGCAACGCTACAGAGACGTCCCGTGCGTCTACTGGATACGGCGCGGCGCGCGGCGATGGGCTGGGCCCGCGAGGCGCCGGGAGAGGAAGAGGGCTCGTGGTCGTGGCCAGCGCCCAAGGATGGATGGCGACGGGGAGCCGAGGAAACAAAGCGGCAGCCGAGCCGAGAGATTGCCGGGGGTTTCTTTTAATGTTTCCACTACCAAAGGCGCCCGTTGTGGCTCAAGACGAAGGCCCTGTTTGAACACTCTAGCACAGCTAGAGGTTAGAGTTAGTTTCTAGCTCAGGACTAGCCCTGAACTAACTCTAGCCTAAGAGATGTTTAGATAAAGGGTTAAAATGATAATAAATGTGCTTTCCAAATCATTGGTGCGGGTGAAAGTAGAGAGAAAACGGTGGATCCCACCTCAAATAGCTCCAACTAGCCTAAATAATCACCTCTTTGGGGGGATAGTTTTTTAGGGTGGGCTAGTTGCAAATAACCCACTCTAGCCCTCCTGTTTGGCTACTTTAGGGCTAGTTGAGCTCCAACTAGCCCAAACTAGCTCTAACCCATGGATCCAAACAGGCCGAAGCAAAGTGACGTTTTTTTCTTTTCTGCTCCTTTTTGCCGTTTGCTGAGGGCTTCCGATGATGCTGCTAACAGCCGCTCCGCGCCGGGGCGAAGGCAAGGCACAATCCGTGTCCGTGGTGCTGAGATGCGGTCATGCAGATGATGTCTGTGAAGCTGGTATTAAAATCGGCTGAAGCTATTTTGCTGTAAGAGAAAAATACTGTAGATTCTAGCTGATAAGTTCAAGCGAACAGATTGAGAGCAGGGAAGGTACTATTTTCTCGCTTCAACTGCATAATACATAAACCGGTTTCCATTCCTGAGTAAGGACATCGATGCTGGATGCGTATCAGTGCCCTGTTCGAAATGGAACCGGTGCACGCGTATGCAATCCTGCACAATTAGAGCGGCAGCATGCAGGAATGTGCGTACCGCTGCTAAATCCAGCAGCTCTGGTCTGGTTCTGGGTTCTTTCTTGTTGGTCGCTGTTCTGTCCTCGGTAGCTGAATATCCGCACAGACGGAACCCCCGTGTTGGGACTTGGGACGACGGAGAAGCCCTCGCAGATGACCAGATTCTTCTTATAATTCCTCTTCTTCCACGTTTCTGAGTCAGTTTGTACGCGAAAGGATTGGTCCTACGCATGCTGGATCGCCCTTGCCCTTCCACATGCTGTGTCCTACGAGCTAGGTCGGTTGTAAATTAGGCTGGTCGCCTCCTACCATCCTACGCGTGCTGGATTGCCGCGTCTGGAACCGGAACCACGTGAACTTCCTCCTTCCCGGCGCCCCGGCGAGAGAAGAGAAAACCGTGACGGAGTGTCGGAGTACGACGCGCGCGGCTGCATAGCACGCACGCACGTACCCTGGCTCAATAAAGCAAGTTCATACGGGTGGCATATGCTCTTTTTTATTCATCTATTCAGTCAGTCACTCCTAAAAAAAATATAGCAGACATGCTCTTGGAGTTCTCCTTGTCCAAGTAGAAAACGTATATATAGAGACCTTGACATCAAGATACCTGCTCTTCTGCACTTGGCGTTGTAGCATATCATCAGCCTAGCTAGCTGGTTGTATTTCACTTGAACAATACAAAAAAAAAAACAGAAATGCTATACAAATACAACACATGTGTGTTTAAAAAAGGATTTTTTATCTATGACGTCTAGGGCCCACATGTTGCTATAAGTTAACCGAGTGTTTTGGCCGCTTTCAACACACGATTTTTCTGGCCGTAGCTTTTCACGGATTCAATATAGCGTCCATTGCTGTATCCGGCCGCCGGGGCTCAGGGGCATGCTCGGGTCCCCTCCTCCACGTACGTCGTCGTGGAAGCGAGAGGTGCGCGCTTTGCGGCCGCCCGCACCGGCGAGCTCACTTCCTCAACGCAGCCGTCTTGTCCTGACTCGATGACGCCGGTGGCCGGCAGCAGCCCCGCCGCCGCCCCCAGGCCAGGTAGCCGCAGCGGCTTCGTCGGCATCGGGCCTGTGTGGCTCACGGATGGGAAGGGAAGGGAAAGGCTGGGGAGTGTGGGCGGTGGCGGCAGCGGCAGCGGATCCGGCTCTAGCTCTAGGTAGGCCTCTCCTCCTCCTCTACGATCTGTGATTTGCCATAGAAAAAATTATTTCTTGTGATCTGTGGATCTGTGATCTTGGGATTGTCTGGAGGTAGAAGAAGGCTAGAGTCTGGAGGTAGAAAAAGGGTGGAAGCGGTTGGATTTTGATTCTATGGTGAAAAAAAATTCATGTGTTGAAACTGCATAAAACACATGGTTGTGAAATAGACGGACTAAAAAAAATTCATGCTTTTTGTTTCTTTTTTTAACACTAATATATATAGGAAGCATTCCGGAGGCAACTGTTTTGGATTTGAAAAGAGGCGGGTCACTGCTAATCGGTCGTTTGCAGAGGGGGTGCCATGGCCACCTCTGTTAAAGAGAGGCGGGCGCGTGTATATACAAGGAATTTTGAATGTATTTATATTTTTTCGGATGATGTGCATTGAGCATAGTTCGTTAGATCAGCATGCTAATGTCATGCCCTTTCTTAATTATGTTCAAATCTGAAATGTTAAAGTTATTTTTTTAATAAAACTCAATCACAGATAGAAGACATCCTGTTGGCCTTTTTCCATGTAGAGAGTCGTTTAGGGAAATCACAGACTGCACGCACCTGAGCTAGTGGCAGGATTTTGCCTCTTAAGAAAAATGTGTGGCATGGTCGATAAAAAGAAAAGATGGTGGACAGCCCCTTGACTGGAGTGTCTATCAACCCAAGTATACATCTCTGGGTTCTCAAATTGTCAAATCTCTTCGTGTGTTCTTTTTTTTATTTAAAAAACCAAGTCCACTCTGACCAGGGCTGGAGCCACACATAGGAGCGGGCAGCCAAAAAAAACCAACTTATAAAAACTGATTGTGGCTCAACTGATTAGGTTTTTCATGGTGATCGTTTGGATTAATTCTTCGGCTTGACATGATTGCTCGCAAATGTCTTATATGCATTATAGAATCTAAGGCTATATTCTTTTAGTGGTACGCGACATGCCCATTGAAGCAAGACTCTACAGTGACTTCATAAATCTCGACATGTACTGGTTTAGTCTTTTGGAGATGTTCGTGGGACGATTTTATTATATAATTGTGTTTTGTATAATTTTATTATCTACTCTCTCTGTCCATAAAAAGTGTTGCTATGAAATTCGTGTTGATCTTAAGTTTGACTAGGTTTCTTAAAAGTATTAGTAATATTTATATCTCTAAATAAGTTTGTTATGAAAATATATTAAATGATCTATCTAATAATACTAATTATGTACTATAAGTATAAATATTTTCTTATATATATTTGGTCAAAGTTCAAAATGTTTGATTTATTAGACGAAGAGAGTGAAGATATCGATAGGTATATATAACAACAATTTTTTTATATTAGTTCAATAATATATAAATAAAAATTATAAGATTATACTAATAATTTTTTTGTCATATGTTTGTGGGGGGCCATGGCCCCTGTCGGACTCCCTCGGCTCCGCCACTGACTCTCACAAATAGCCGGATTTATTTTCTATATATTTAAAGAGCGAAATACACTTTGGCAAATAGTCCGGATTTCGTCCTGTGCCAAATTTGCTTGTGATTGTAGATGCATATTCACCTACAGCACTAACAAACTCCAAAATTGCATTTTTGAAAACCATGGTCATCTGGGGGACACTTCATCATTGTTGAACTTGTATAAATTGTAGAGACCATTGATGCTAATGGAGGAGGGGTTCAACTTTTGATTTGAAACATGTATGATGCATTGGGCGTAGAAAAAGATAACAACTTTGTATCCTATGTAGATCTACGATGCATCTTGAAAAGCTATAGTGATGCAGTTTGCGTAGTCAGACTATTTGACATTCCATTTTTGCTACGTGTAAAGGCCACCAGCGATTCCCCATGGTGAGAGTTGTCACAGTAGGGGACTTGTAAAGGCGACCAGTGGTGAGAGTTGTCACGGTGGGGCTCAAGCCCCCCTGCTCTCCCCACTCTAGCCGCCCCTAAGCGCGCTGGTTGTGCGGTGACAGCCTCACTAATTAGCGAATGTTCACTCAATTCTAAAGCAGTGATCAATCCAACATAACTCAGGAGTTTTATTTTTCGAAAAAAACGAATTCCCACGTCTTTCCCTATTTGGACAGTGTAGTGCGCGTCGTTCATTCTCTTTTCGCGCGCTTTGCCTCGCGTGACCTGGTTCTTCGACCTAGGTAACCAGTAATCCCACCGGCCCAACAACTTTCCTTTTTTTGAAAAGAAAGTTATTTCCACAACTTTTCTTTTTTTTTTAAGTTATAAAGTTATATTCACAACTTTTACGTATAACTTTTTTTTTTGCAAAATTTGTCACCATATTTTCTTAGAAAGGTGCAAAGTTATGCACATAAATTTTATATATAATATTTAGCGGAACATAACTTATGAACATAATTTCCTTATGTGGAAAAATCATTCCCACAATTTTCCTTTTTTTGTAACAACTTATCATCATAACTTTTAACTTTAAAAAAAACTTTCCATAACTTTGTATTGTTGGAAAGTTACAAGTTATACACATAAATTATGAGCATAACGTTTTACAAAACAACTTATCATCATAATTTTTTTGCTTCTTTTTTGGAAAAAATACAATTTTTTATTCTTAAAAAATATAGAGTTATACTCACAACTTATATAGCTTTTTACGTAACAAATTATCATCACAATTCTCATTATAACTTTTGTAGATTTATGATCATAAGACTCAATTAGATCGGCGTCTACAACTAGTATATGAATACATATATGATCATATAAATAGATACATTAATGTATAAGGTAAGGTAACGGAAAAGGGTAGAAAAAGAAAGAAAGATAGACGCACTTGCGGTTAGTATGCGAGCACTTGCGCGTCTGACTCGAACGGCTCAGCAGCCTCTACTCTGCGTAAAAAAAAGGACATAGGGGAGAAGGAGCAATGCGCGCCGTGGGCCTATGGTGAAGAGTGTTTGTTCGATCGGATCGTTGTTGTTCGCTGGATTGAAAATGAGTGGACGTTCATGAGAATGGAATTAGGTTGCGCCGGTCGGCTGTAGGGCCTCCTTGGGCGCCCTAGTTCTTGTGGTGGGTGAAGTCGTTTCCACGTGACGTGAGTCGTGAGTCCAGCGGACGATCTAGACCTCGTTTAGTTTTCACACAAAAACTTTAACTGACACATACATAGAGTATTAAATATAGACTAAAAATAATAATTAATTACATAGTTTGTGACTAATTTGCGAGACGAATCTTTTAAGTCTAATTAGCTCATAATTTGACAATAAAGTGCTACAGTAACATATGTGCTAATGACGAGGCTTAATAAATTTGTCTCGTGATTTACTGACGGATTCTGTAATTTATTTTTTTATTAGTATCCGAACATCTCATACGACGTCCTCACATAACATCTGATAGGACACCAAATGCTTTACAGGCTAATCTAAACAAGGCCATAAGCGGCTGCCGCCTGCCTGCGCGTACGCCCAGCATATGCCGCCCGGCCGGGTTGACCAGTGGTGCACGCAAAGATTAAATTGTCCCCTGGCCTAGCCAGGCAAAGACAAGGCAACGCCAGCCGGCGCAGCACTGGCACGCACGCACGCAGCTGGACGACGTGCTGATCCCGGGGCGCGCACGCACGCGACGGCCCAAGGTTTCGGCTCGGCTCTCGCACGGGTAGGTCACGGCGGGAGGTGCCGCGCCACGTCCTGACCTATCCGATCTCGGTCGGTCCACTGTGGCGCCCGCCGCCTGGATGCATGCGGCCATGCGCCGCGAGCAAAGGAGAAAGGCGGCGAGATGACTCAGGCGGGCCGGGTTATGCGCGGGGGAGCTTTGGGGGGCGTGATTGGTTGGAGACCAAACCTCAAACCAGGATGGCTAGACGGACCAAAGAAGTCACGTTGAGTTCGTGCAAGCGGTCGTGTTTGGTTGTCTTTGTTGTTGATTCAGTATGAGATGGGACCATGTTTGGTTACATGTATGCATTAAAGTTTTGGGTGTCTAACATATGGGTCTCTGCACCATGTGTGGATCAAGCCGTCCTGTATGAAGAGGGAAGTAAAAATTAAGAACACAGAGACGTACGGGATGGAGGAGGACAGATAAATGAAAGGACGTAGGCGAAAGGTGTGAGCAGGAGAACCAGCCGTAATGCACCGAATGATACCGGATGGGTGTTCGGACTGCGTGAGCTGAGCAACCAATCACACCGTTCGTGACCGGACCCCGTCGTCTCCGCAGCGGATTCCCTCGCGCCGCGGGTGCCTTGCCGATGGCCGTATGCATCCATCAATCGATCTAACTGTATCCGTGTGTGTGACAACGCTTTCCTTGGATTCTCGCGCGCCAACAGAGGAACGTTGTTATCTTTGCTGAGATTTTCCACTCGCGCACTCGATCGTGTCGGGAGATGGCAGTCGCCGCCGCGGGCGGGGCACGGTGCCGCAGCCCGCAGCTCTGAATGCAGTTGTTGCAGCAGCAGCCAGCAGCACGGGCGCACTGTTGGGCCTCTGAGCTTCGGTCAGGTGCTGCTGGTGAAACAGCTGATGGAACAAACCGTTAACGACGTCGCGAAAGAGAAGCAGAGGAACTGCGAACTGAAGGAAGCATCTCGCAGAACGGCAGAAACCGCTGAGCAATCATCGCTCAGCTACCCGTGAACCATCGGCCACGAGCAGGCATAGTGCCGACGTTTAGGCCTGTCTCTCTTGGAGTCCTGCTGTAATCAGGCGATCGACGACGGTCCCTGTATGGCTGTATCCCTCAATCCCTGTGACTGTCTCGGAGCGGCGCCGCTGCCGCCCGTGGTTGCTGCTGTCCCTTGTCGCATCGCTACGCAAAGGTGGGCGTTTTAGACCTATCTGCTGCTGTCATCGCCCAATCATCATTCTATCTTTGGTTGATGATTTCGGGTCCGTGTACGGCACTTTCTTCTCCAGCAAATCCAGTTCCTTGTCCCTGTCGCGGCCGGCGGCCAAGCCCAGGGATGCATGCACATGCACATGCACGCGTGGCCAACGGCCTCGTGGCCGTGCAGTGCATATCCGGCCTGTCCGTCCGTCCGTCATCACGCTCTGGTTATTTGCACAGGCGGTGACCTCTCAGACGCCTGAACTGAACGTTATTATGGTATATAGCACATAAAAAGCTAAGCGTCGCTGACGCATTTTTTAAACAAAATATAAGCACATGCAGCACGGGCGCACGGCACACCAGGGACGTCGTTGCGTGTATATCTTCAAGGGATCGGCGAAGATGTTTGGATGAGCCTGATGATGGTGCGTGGCGTGTACTAGTCTCGTAGGAGTGATGTACAGTAGACTCGCAATACCGATTCGTCACGAGCTTTACTAGTGTCCAGCCCAGCCCAGCCCAGTTCCTAGCGGCCGACAGGCAGCCGCCGGTAGCGAACATGCGTAGGACCAGCACGCCGAGCCAGCCAAGCGAGCTCCACAGATGGACCTGGAGGGAACTCGCTGCGTAGCGCCTACAGGAACGGGAAGAGACAGATATGCATGGCAGGCGCCCGTGATCACAGCCACAGGGCACGCAATCGACTTCTTTGTCTCCATCGGCGGCGTTCAAGGGTTTGGAATGTCTCGGATAGACTACTACTAGTATTATCTGCCAACCAAGCGAGAGCCAGCGATGTTGTCGATGGCACGCAACCTTAGCACAACGATGCGGGCTGTGTAACCGGCTGGGGATGCGTGTTGGAACTTGAACTCGTCGTGCTCGGAAGGAAGGACAGGTCCTCCGTCCGTCCGCAGCGGCAACGTCAAATACGAAACTCAGGCGCACGGACGCACGCCGCACGGGTGTGTCTGGCGAAAATGAGCGCTGGCCCATCAGTCGTCGAAATAGCTCTTCGATAACGGCCCAACATACCATTCCCGAACTACTTGGCAGATAGGCGGCTTTCCTTGCCGGACCGACGGGACTGGACCCTCTCATACGATCAGAGTCGCAACAGCCCAACCGATCCGTGGGCCGCCTTTGTCGCTTCAGTTCACGGGCCGTACAGCTAACGTTAAGCACAAAAAAAAAAAAAAGAGAGGAGGAGTTCAAGGGCCGGGGCTCGACAAAAGCAAACAGCGCAGAGCGTAAAAAGAAGAAGATGATGCGTGGAATGGAACACGCGCACACGGGCGAGTAGACTGGAGGTACCGGTGGCGGAGCTACACGCCGCAGACACGGAAAAATAAGAATACAGTGATGTAGACTAAATTTTCACCGTATTTGTAAGCACAAATTAGTTGAGTTGGCTGGCAGCTACTTGCTAACAAATGCTTGGCTAAAAAATTAGGCTACCTATTAGCCTCATGTTTGGATAGGTTAGAGCTTTTTTTTTGAGATAAAAGAAGAATTATATTAGATCATAGCTGAGTACATCATCACGTTACAAGCACACTAGAATACACTACGTATTTTCAGAACCTGATCATCTAAATTGTACCCACGCTTTGTATAGCCTAAAATCTCAACTCCAAACCTGTACGACGATTCGTATAGATGACCGCACAGGCAAACACTCGGCAAAATACCTGAGAACATATGCCCAACGAACGACGGTCAACATTCCTGCAGGCGAAGTGAAGAAACTTCTTTCTTGTGTCTTCCTTCTTCTTCTTTCTGCCACCGAATAATAAGAAAGACTGATCTAAACCTTATTCTCCCTCGTCCTTCATTGTGGTCAGATCTAACCACAATAAAACGGAGAAGGGACCGGAGAAAATTATTCCATGACGGCGATATCATCTCCGCCTTGATATCGCCATCCGGAAAGCCAAGTCTCCATGTCGTCAAGCCGATGAAGTTGCTGACGCTGATGTCGCCCTCATCTTCAACATAGCCAAGCCTTATGCATCCAAATATGTCCTTATTCGATATCATAGATATTAGTATTTTTTATATAGATTTGATTAAATTTAAAATTATTTGACTCCTTAAAAATGTGAATTATGTTTTTTAAGGCAGAGGGAGTAATTATAGGTCTGATTGATTGCTTCCTTGCATAGTGCTCAAAGTATGCAAATACAAAATTAGCTAGAGTATGCTAGATCTTTTCGTATTACAAAATGCAGATCTGCATAAGCCGATGAACACATAAAAATAATTTTTTTTACATTCTCTATCTTTACTATAAACATAAGGCTTCTGATAGAACATATAAAGTGACTATATGCAATAAAATATAAACAAACAAATATACGGACATGGTTTGTCAATGAAGGACATCCAAGTACCTATGAAAAAAAGTATGAAGGAACTTTATATATTTATATGGGCTTAGGCTGTGCTGCGTAAGGTGTAATGTAGACATAAGCTAATACGGACAAATAATCAGACCCTTTTATATCCACATGGGTGCACACTACTTCGATCCGTGCCTCTTTCTACGGTGTAGTTCCTGATTTCGCCGCATATAAAGGCCACCAGCGATTCCCCCATGAGAATTGTCATGGTAGGGATCTCGTGAAGGCGACCAACGATTCCCCCGTGGTGAGAGTTGTCATGGTCGGAGGCTCCAGCCCCCTCCCACACTGCTCATCCCACTAAAGCCACCCCTGCGCGCGCAGGTTGCGGCGACGACCTCACTAATTAGCTTACATTCACTCAATTCTAAATCAGCGATCAATCTAACACCCACGAGTTTTATTTTTCGAAAAAAGAATTCCCACCTCTTTCCCTAATTGGACAGTGCCACGCGTGCAATTTATTCTCTTTCGTGCCCTCTGTCGCACGCGAGCTGGATCTCCGACCTAGCTAATCAGCTATCCCTCCAGCCCATCACCTTTTTTGGGGGGAAATTATTTTTGTAACTTTTCTTTTTTCGAAAGTTACGAAGTTATACTCACAATTTTTACGTATAACATTTTTTTTTCCAAAATTTAACACCATATTTTCTTAGAAAGTTGCAGAGTTATAGACATAACTTTTCTATATAATATTTTGCGAAACATAACTTTTCAATATAATTTCCTTTTGTGGATAAAAATCATTCCTGCATTTTTTTTCTTTTTTTGGAAAGTTACAAAATTATACATATAACTAGTATGCATAACTTTTTTAGGTAACAACTTATCATCATAATTTTCCATCAGAACTTTTATTTTTTTAAAAAATATTTCCATAAATTTTTATTGTTGGAAAGTTAGAAGTTATACACATAAATTATATGCATAACGTTTTACGGAACAACTTAATTTGTCATCATAGTTTTTTTTTAATTTTTTTTAAAAAAGCAGAATTTTTATTTTTAGAAAATTATAAAGTCATACTCACAACTTATGTACGTAACTTTCTACGTGACAAGTTATGGTCACAACTTCTCATTATAAATTTTGTAGATTTGTGATCATAAGATTCAATTAGATCAGAAGAAGAGAAAAAGTGAAAGAGGAGAGAAAAATGGTGAAAAAGAAAAAAACATGGTGCCCTCGGCTACAACTAGTATATTAATACATATATGATCATATAAAATAGATTGGTTAATGTATAAGGTAACAGGAAAAAAAGTAGAGGATAAAAAAGAAGAAAGATAGATGCACTGTGGTTAACGTGCGAGCACTTGCGTGCGTCCGACTCGAACGGCTCGGTATCATCCTCTGCTCTAGGCAGGGGAGAGAGAACAACGGAAGCTTTACAGCATACAACTCAGACAGACCCAACCGGCTTTCCTTGCCGGACCGACGAGGCTGGACTCTCTCTCACATGACCAGATTCACGACAGCCCAACCGGTCCGTGGGCCTTTGTCCTAGAGGTTCACGGGCCGGGCCTCGATAAACAAACGGCCCCACCTGCGATTGCCTGTATACTGTATCAGAAATCAGAAAAAAAAAAGAAAAGAAAAAGGAAAAGATGATGCGTGGAGTGGAGTGGAACACTTGCGCACGGGCGAGTGGACTCGACTTTGGACTCTGGAGGAACGCAGGATCACGCTGATCGTGCTGTTACGTACAGGACACAAGCAACTAGTTAGTTATTCTTATTCAAAAAGTTAGTCAGTTTATCCAGCGCTTCATCACAATCATCAGGCCAGAACGTACATGCACGTGGCATATAGCCAGGCGTTCGGTCCGATATTATTTTGTGTCGATTGAACAAGCGCCAAGCGTGTGATATCCATCTATTTAAATGTGTGTCCATTCACTGTTCATCCAGAGCTCCACAAGACTCAGATCACTGTAGATCAGCAGTACCGGGTACCGGATCCACGACAAACAGTATCCAACCCGATAAGAAAACAGTATAAACCCAATAAAAAACCGTACAAACCCCATACGGAGCAGTACATGCCCGTTATGGAACGCACCCCTTCCATCTTTTTTTTCCCGCCCTCCTTCCCACGCTAATACTAATATATATATATATATATATATATATATATATATATATATATATATATATATATATATCCTCATGTGGTATATATATAAGAGAGAGACAAAATAAGTTATTCTGTAGCCACCTCCATTTACGATAATGTTAATACGTGTTTACGGTAGTTGGGTTCCTATACCACATGAGGATATTTACCATAACGCTATAGTAAACCACTTACTAAGGAGTTACTATAATCTACCCCCTAGACCAGGTAGGACCCCCCCCCCCCCCCCGCCTGCTGCCGCCCGCACACGCCCGCGCCCGCCGTCGCTCTTAGCTCCTCCTCCCCCACCGGCGACCTCCCCCACCAGCGACCTACCTCCTTGAGCCTAGATGTCCGCCTACCCCCATAGGCCAGGCGGGAACCCATCGACTAGCGACTAGTCGTGCCTAGGCGCGCCTAAGGTGTCGCCTTTTTGAACACTGGCTATATCGCCCTAAATCTAGAGATATACACATGGAAGTAACTACTTTCTGGGAGTAGAAAAAAAATTCCATATAATTTCCATATATATGGAAATTTTTTTCTACTCCCTGAGAGTAGTTACTCCCTCCTCTAACCCCGCACAAATACACCCGCCTCCTCACGTTTGATCGGTGTCAGATTGCCTAGCGGGTTAACAAGCAACCCCGATTAAGAACGCGAACATCACCCGTGTGTATATATATGAAGAGTATATTCCGTAGCCAGCTACAAAATAAGTTATTCTGTAGCCACCTCCATTTACGATAATTTTATATACTAATTTACGATAATATCAATACATATTTACGATAGTTGGGTTACTATAACACATGTGGATATTTATCATAACATTATAGTAAATCACTTAGTAAGGAGTTACTATAATCTCGTAAATTAACATAGTAATTATCGTAACTCAAAGTGACTACAGAATAAGTTATTTTGTAGCCAGCTACACGTGTGTGTGTATATATATATATATATAGAGAGAGAGAGAGAGAACTACCAAAATACGCCCACTATAGACATAGACGTGTCTGTGATAGCGAGATCTTGGTGACTTTGTCAATTTCAAGTTCTTCAGCTTAGTCCGTATTTGGGGCCGAAGGGGATTGACATCAGGGGCCCGCCGCCACCCTGTCCTGTCTTTCCACGTTGGAGTGCCACATAGGCAAAACCGGCTGCCAAAACCACTCCAGGGGGTTAATTAAACGGTTTGGGAAACTTTAAGGTGCTTGTTAGATGGTTTCAAAGTTCAGAGGATGGAGTAGCTGCAGTGCCAAAGGTGAGGGGGTTATGTAGATTTTTTTCCCAATAAATATATATAGTAGAGCAAAGTGATGACAATATTAGAGGCCAGAGGAATAAAATTATCATTATGGTAAGCATTGAAATTATATTTTTGCATAAAAATATTTTAATTCATGTAAAAATATTTAAGTTACATCTTTTCAAAAAATAAAAGAATAATAGTGATAAAATACAATTAAATTTTAACTATAAATTAATGTAAAAATATTTAAGTTACATCTTTTTAAAATTAAAAAATAATAGTGATAAAATACAATTGGATAAAGTATAAATTTATTACAAAAATCAACATGCATGGACGAACAAAATATTTAAGTTGCACGGCCAACCTTTACTAGTTCAAAATATAGCTATTGATAGCCATCAAGCTTTGTATTAGGGAATATAATTGTGATTGCTAGAAGAGATGAGGTTTTCCAATATTTTAATTTGCTCAAAAAATCATAACGCGCGGTCTAAAATAATCCTACAATTCTGGACACGCACTCCCCATACGCGGCAACCTCAATACTCCTGCAACTCTGCTAGCTAGTGATGGAACGGAATTATTGGAGACTCGCGCTCATGACTGACCGAGTCCACAGGGTCACCACCGTCGTCACGTAGTTTTCCTGACGACTGACCAGAGCGTCGTTGGTGTAATGGTGTCCTGATGACCGTGTCTGATGAGTGGTCGCCCGACAGTGTGCCAATCCTCCTTCCCAATTCCCATAGGCCGCGCGCCACGCAGTTTGTTCGGAACTTCCGATGGGAGCCGGCTGAGGGTGACTCGCTCACACGCTGTAGCGGTCACCGTCGGATCGGGACTGCGATGGCGCTGTGCACGACCTCACGCCGCGTCGGCCGTCGCCGCGCCGGGGACTGTGATGCGTCGTGCCTGCGTGTCACTTAGGCGATTTTGCATACACAGACATACACGGATATGGCCAATTTCTCCCTCCACACACTCAATCAAGATTTAAGAGAACTTAACCAGTGTGTATTTCGGCTCATGTGGTCTTAGTTTGCTCGGCTCAAGTTGCATTGTGTTTGTTCCAAATTGAAGCCCATTAGTAGTAGTAGTCAGCACCGGCAAAGGAATTGCGCATGATTTGTTCACAGTGTACACTTTTTTTTTTTGTTTTTCTTGATTCTTGAAGTACATGATTTGTTCAAGATGTATACCTTTCCTGTTCAACTAGTATAAATTTTTGTTCTACCAGAACAAACTTGAGAATATTTCAGTTAAATAATCATCAATTGATTGACAATCTATCTAGCTAGAAGTAAGTGTTTAATTAGAATTTAAAGCCATTATTTGGATCTAATCATTGATTACTTCTTTCAAAACAAACTACTCTGGCTTTGTTTAAACCACCTTATTGTTAGGGGGGGTTGTCGGCCCACCTTGAGTTTAATTATTCGGTTAGATTACGGAAAGAAATATTCTGGCTTTGTTTAAACCACCTTTTTTTTTTGTGCCTCTCATCTTGGTATAATTGTAGCATCTGTTCATACACACGCACGCCCACTCAACACACGCACACTACACACACCACTCGTGTACAAACAAATCTACAACTACACTCAGATCTGAAGACTGCGTCCTTTTTGAGATCACCGAAATCCACAGATTTCCTAGACGACGGGCACGTCGTGATCCCATTGTGGCATCACGCACGAGAGGTAGACGCTTGGACCTTATTGTTATAAAAAGTTGCGACTACTTCCAAAAAAATCCACAACTCACAAATATTAACTCGAAACCTAATTCTTTATCTTTTTGCAGCTTCAGGCTAGTTCAACCTGGAGAGACATGAAGGAAAGTGTAAGTTCTTTGCATGGCTATTAATTCAGGCGAAGGTCCTCACCGCGGATCATGTTGAGGCAAAAAAAGGCCATGTAATCAAGCTGATATGCCTGCTCTATGATCAGACACCAGAGACTGTGGTACACTTATTTGTGCAATGCCCTTTTGTGAAGGTGTGGTTCAAAATGAAAGATTGAGTTGGGTAAATCAGCAAACTTCCAGAATACGACGATTAAACGGTCGATGCATGATGGGCACGCAACATCAATGCAGAGCCAGAGCACATGAACATAGAGAACGAGAGCCGCTTTGATCATGTATGGAGCTTGGAACATCCGGATGGAAAGAAATTGGAGGATTTTTGGATGAGTTTTGAACACACCATCACAAGTGGTTCCCTGATTGTGGGGGTATGGCTCCCAAGACATGGGCCGCACCATCGGAGGTGGCCCATCCCACAAGATCAAGACGTACACCGCAAGACATTGTATAGTACCACCAAATATGATACTTACCTTGTAATCCTACCCCCTCCAGAGTATATAAGGAGAGGTAGGGGTCCACTAGCGGATATGCTACATCAAGCTACTTGGTCGTTCAGATCAATACAATACACTAAAGACACAAGACGTAGGGTATTACGACGATCAGACGGCCCAAACCTGTCTAAATTGCTGTCTCTGCGCCTTGTGTCACCATCCGGTTCCTGATTACGCGCATCTCCACTGACAAATCTACCATCGCGGGATACCCCTCGGTGGACTGCCGAGCATATTCTGTCGACAGTTGGCGCGCCAGGTAGGGGTGTGCGCTTGATCCATGGCGGGCCAGATGGGGATCTCAAGATTGACGCCACCCGTGGCAGCCTGACTTCCTGCGGCGGCGTCCTTCAGCAACCTAACGGGCACGACATCACGGCAACGACGACTTTCCAGCAGCATGCGACGGGACTTCACGTCTCCAGCAAATCAGATCTGATCTCAGAACCATCTCCGAGGTCGTCTTCACCAACAACTCACCGCCGGTCAGCTGCTCGCCGTCAACGCCAACCAGATAACACCATACGTCGCCGACCAGACGCTCCGTCTAAAGCTAAGTCACGCTTTAATATTCTTCTAAATATTCTCCGATCTTCGTATATCGCCATAATGTTTCTCCAAACTGTTTTCTCCATATTTGCTCTCTAAACGATTTTTCCGAACCCTCGAACAGTCACGTTGATGCTCGGACGCCTCCAGAGACGGCCCTGTCTCCGGCTCCTCCCTACACGTGCTACGGGCTCCGCGCTCTGCGTTATGGGTGGTCGGCAGCGGCTCCTTGGTCATGCCTGTTCCTCCTACACGTGCACGGGCTCCGCGCTCGACGTTATGGACTATGGGCTAGCTAGGGCTGGAGACTCAGCTACACACTAACTGGTCGGACGGTTTGTATTAAACATAAATATATTTTCACGCTAACTGATCGTCAAACTGCATACGCCGTTTCATCACCATTGCTGATTTTTCTCCAGAGTTCATTTATTTTTACATCATGTACTACCCGTTCTACATGTTTGTATTGCAGGATCATCGTCCAGGTGATCGACCACCTGGTGCTCGGACTTCTCCATCGATCAACTGGTCGGACCGCTTGGTTCATGGACTCCATCGCCGACCAGTCGACCAGACTGTTCGTCGCTCGTGCTTCATCGCCAGCGACGCCGATTACTCCTCGGCCCTCGGATTCTTTGTGCTCGAGGACTAAGTGGGCACACTTCACCGTACGAACGTTGTCAGCTACATCGGTGCTCAGACCTCACCACCTATGCCGGGTACTCCTCGGTGCTTGGACCTCGCCGCCTACGCCAAAGACTCCTCGGTGCTCGGACATTGCTGCCTACGCCGGAGACTCCTCGGTGCTCGGACCTCGCCGCCTACGCCGGGGATTCCTCGCTCCTCGGTGCTCGAACATCACCAACGACGTCGGGGACTTCTTGCTCCTCGGTGCCCGGTCATCACCAACGACGCCGGGGACTCCTCGCTCCTCGGTGCTCGGTCATCGCCAGCGACGTCGGGGACTCCTCGCTCCTCGGTGCTCGGACATTGCCAGCGACGCCGGGGACTCCTCGCTCCTCAGTGCTTGGTCATCGCCAGCGACGCCCGGTACTCCTCACTCCTCGGTGCTCGGTCATCGCCAGCGACGCCGGGGACTCCTCGCTCCTCGGTGCTCGGTCATCGCCGCCTACGCCGGGGACTCCTCGCTCCTCGGTGCTCGGTCATCGCCGCCTACGCCGGGGACTCCTCGCTCCTCACTCCTTGGTGCTCGGTCATCGCCGTCTACGCCGGGGACTCATCGGTGCTCGGTCATCGCCAGCGACGCTGGGGACTCCTTGCTCCTCGGTGCTCGATCATCGCCGCCTACGCCGGGGACTCCTCGGTGCTTGGTCATCGCCAGCGACGTCGGGGACTCCTCGCTCCTCGGTGCTCGGTCATCGCCAGCGACGCCGGGGACTCCTCGCTCCTCGGTTCTTGGTCATCGTCAGCTACGCCGGGAACTCCCTGGGTGGTCGGACATCGCCGGCTACGTCGGGGACTCCTCGGTGCTCGGATCTTGCTACGTCTCATCGGTGTGCTTTCAAGCTGCTCCAAGCTGTTCGGATCAGGGTGCTGATCTTGGGCAGCACGTCTGGGGTCTTGATACGCGCATGTCAGACGACGTCGGCAAGCTTTCAAACATCTTTGACCCTGCTACAAGATTCATTCTTTATCTTCCAGCAGGCTCGGGGACTAAGTGGGCACACTTCACCTTGCAGTGAATGTGCTTGTTCTCATCTCGAGGCTACGCTCGGAGACTGACTGCCTGCTCGGCTGGTCTTCTAGTTTATGACCCTAGCACCATGTGACTACGTCACCTACCGTCAGGCTCGGGGACTAGCTGTGGGGGTATGGCCCCCAAGACATGGGCCGCACCATCGGAGGTGACCCAACCCACAAGATCAAGACGTGCACGGCGCTGCTCGGCGTGCACCGTAAGATATTGTATAGTACCAAATAGGATACTTACCTTATAACCCTACCTCCTCCAGAGTATATAAGGAGAGGTAGGGGTCTCCTAGCGGATAGGCTACATCAAACTACTTGGTCGTCCAGATCAATATAATACACCAAAGACACAGGACGTAGGGTATTACGTCGATCAGACGGCCCGAACGTGTCTAAATCGCTGTCTCTGCGCCTTGTGTCACTATCCAGTTCTTGATTACGCGCACCCCCACCGACAATCTACCATCGCGGGATACCCCTCGATGGACTGCCGAACATATTCTGTCGACACTGATCAAGTGGGAGATGAGACTAAGAAGGAAAGCTTGAGGAAATCAGGCTTTAGATGATTAGTCATTCTGTAATTGTGTTTGAGTTTTTCCGTTCAGTATGTAATCCAACTTTGTAAACTCAGCTTGCTTCTAAACCCAATTCTAAAATTAATTAAATAGCCATCCATAGACAACGAAGAAGCACAATGGATCCGTTTCAAGGATCCAGACACGCCTGGAGATGCACTCCTATATATTCATCACAGAACATTCGTGCCAAGTGCCGAAGCCAATGTATCCCCGAGAATTAGACTCGCAAAAGAGTTTTCGGTCTATATTTGTCAAAACTCTTTTGCACAACTATCTATCACAAGCGGTTCGTAAAGCCCATCACTAGCGCTTTTCGGTCTTGGAGTAAGCTGTCGGTGGTGGTGACATTCTTATCACAGACGGTTTGCAAACGACGGTGATAATAGCTTGTCATAGTCAGTTCGTATTACCAGCCGACGGTGATTTGAATTTTCAAAATTCTAAAAAACGGGCCAAAAAAATAGCAAAAAATTTGGTACGCGATTCTAGGATTCAAACCTAAGGCCCTTGTCCTTTGCTCCTCTAACCACTCCACTCCTAAGTCACTTGTGTTTATATAGCATATCTATTTTTCTAGTATTCACTTTTCAGGATTTAAAATGAATATTTAGAACCTAAATGGCTTCAGATAAAAAAGTCATAAACTACAAATATGTTGTTCTAATCGAAATCTACAACTTTGATTTTGGTTGTTTCGCCGTCCAAGGTCGTTTAGCAAATTTGATTTTCAAAACATCAAAACTTCAGCCAGATTTTTGGGACCTCAAATGATTTTAAATGAAAAACTCATCAACTACAAAGTTGCTCTTCTCATCGAGATCTACAACTTCGGTTTTGGTCGATTTTCCATCCAAGGTTGTTTGAAAATTTTGATTTTTAAACTTTTAAAACTTCATATACAAATTTGAGACTATAAATGATTTCTAATGAAATATCTGTCAACTACAAAGTTGTATATCTCGGTTTTGGTCGTTTTCCCATCTAAGATCGTTTGTACAATTCGAAAAATTTGAATTTCAAAATTTGAGTGCTTTAAACAGAATTCTGGGACCTTAAATGATTTCAAATGAAAAAGTCATCAACTACAAAGTTGTCAATCTCGTCGAGATCTACAACTTTTATATAAAGTTTATTTTCATCTGACTTTATTTGAAAAAGTTATGAGTTTATTTATACTGCAGCATGGTTATCACCGCAGTATCATACAACAAGCTGGCGGTGAAAATGTCTTCAACGCTGGTTCATATGGCGAGGCGACAGTGATGAGGAGCATGTAACACCCTAAAATTTGCTACTTTGGAAATGTAGTTAAATCGATTTAATTTTGAATTTTTGTGCACATGAAACATAGGAAAGATAACAATTTTTATTAAATTAAAATTTATCATAGGGCTTAGCAACATTGATGGTGCATTCATACTGGTGCATATAGTTTATTGAAGTGAGTGGTTTTGGTCAAAATTTCAAAAAGGATTTGAATTGCTTTGAAAACAAGTTTGAAATAGGTTTTGAAATCAAGGAAAAGAAAAGAAAAAAGGACAAACTCACCCTCTCTCATTTTGGCCCGAAGGCCCAGCTCGTTTTTTCTCTTCCCCGCCGGCCTGCTTCCCCCTCCCTTCCGGCCCAGGCTGGTGAGCCCAACTCGGCTTTCCCCTTTCCTCTTCTCTGCGTGGCCCAGCAGCGCCGTCCCTCCGGCCCAGTCTCCCGTCGCGCCGTTCCTCTCCCGTGCATCCTCTCCTGTTTCGCTGACGCGCTGGGCCCGCTCGTCAGGAGCGTCTTCTTCCCCTTCGTCGTGTCCGAACCGAACATCAACCAGCCGAGAGTCCGCGCTTGCCTCGCTTCCCCCTCCGTTTTGCGTGTGCCGCAAGCCGCCTTGCCCTCTTAAATAGCAGCCGTGCCCCGTGCCGCCTTCCATCGAAGCTAAGCAAGTCCGCCGTGTCCCCGTGCCCTAGAACAGCACTGCCGTAAGCTTGAGCACTACTGCCGCCGTTGAACCGCCGATTCGCCGCTTCTCCGCCTCCGCGACTTCCTTGCCGAGCTCCACGAGAAGGTAAGCAACCCTCGGGTATGATATAGCCCTCTATCCCGCCTTCTACCACTGGAACCGCATCGCCGTAGTTCCCCAGCGGGCTCTGAGCTGCCCCTACCGAGCCAAGCTCATCTCTGCGCCGTTGCAGCCCTCTCCGATCCCACCGACGGGTTCGCCGTGGCGCCCTCTTTCTCCCGGTGCTCTATGTTCTATCCGCCATGGCCTGTAGGCTGTTTTCGAAGACCACCAGCGAGTTTTCCGCCGCTGACAATGGAGTCCACCGCACCGGCGCCTCTGTTCCGGCCAGCCGAGTCCTGGAGCCACCACAGCCGTCCGATCCAAAATCAAAGGCCAGGATTAGAACGTACCCATTCATTGGCATATTTTCAAAAAGGTCATTACAGTTACTTGCGTCTTAACCCGCTGTCCCCATAATCTTTCAAAAGAGCTCTTATAAGTATTTGGGTCTTAACCCGTAGTCCAAAACGTCTTTTCAGATTTTGTTTTCTTCTTTTGAAAGCGTATTTTGTTTTGGTTAAATCTAAAATACGTTTTCAGTTATTTACAGTTTTGCCACTAGATTTGTTTTAGCCATAAAATCTCTGTTTTAACTCCGATTTGATCCGTTCAACTTGCGTTGGGTTCATAATTCCATAATCTACATGTTTATACTACTATTAAGCATATTTTCAACTTTTAAAATTGGAGGTTAAATTTAATCTATTATTTTACTAAATAAAAACTTGTTTAATTCATAACTTCTTCGTTTTAGCTCCGATTTTTTGTGATCTTCGCGTCTGTGTGCTCGTAGCATCGCATAGAACCGTTTTAAAACCTTTTTAACTTCTATTTCTACTGTTTGGTGTATTGTTCTAATTAGCTTGTATTTGTTTGCTATGCATGTATGTATGGATGCCTGTGTGGTGCTGTTTGATCTCGAGTAGACTGTGAGTTTTATGTTGGTGATCTGGAGCAATGCTTTGAAGATCAAGACCAGCAGCGTTACTTTGAATTAAGGCAAGTATAACATGAGTCTCCTGTTACCTATTCACTTTAATACAAACTCAATTCATGTGCATATGTTAATAAACCGCTTGGAGTCTACTTACCTTGATATTGATTATCCTGTCCTTGATTTACCTATGGGTTTTGCATGTGGGTAGTATGCTCAGTTTTCTCCAACTAATATTGATTAAGGAATACAATTAAAGATATATGCAACATGGTATTAAAAGATGTTTTTGAGCAACATGGAACCAAGGGGGCTAGAGCATTGGGCCTTTTCTTATGGTGCTCTAGTTTCTCTCCATAATGACTCATCTTTAAGTGACAACCTAGGACTTACAGTACAACCATGTGGACCACATGGCTCTGGTCTTAGTCCAGTACCTTGCTCTTTCTAGCTTGTAGTAGTTTACCGAAAGGGCAAGAGGGGCATACCAGGCTGGGTATGGGCCTCATCCCCAGGGTGTGTACTATGCTGCGTGTATCAGTGCCACTTTTGGAGATGACTCCATAACACTTGGGAGATGGAATCCTTAGCGACTGCTCCTTATTAGAACGACTAGAGAAAAGCTTCGTGGTGTACCCTGTCTGCTCACCTTGGAAGTGTTTTGTGAGTAATTAACCTAGGCATATGGGTAACACGACTCATGGTGAAAGTGTACAACCTCTGTAGAGTGTAAAACTGATATACCAGCCGTGCTCACGGTCACGAACGTCCTGGATCCTTACTGAATAGTTGGTTACTTGGATGGTTTGGGTTATGATTAGAATTGCTGATATATCTAATTATTCATATTTGGAAGCCTAAGCATAACTTAGCAACTTATGATCAATAATAAAATATGACCAACTAAAAGTGCTTACCATAGTTCAACCGTGTCAAGCCTTTTGAGCCTGCATCCCCTCATGTTATGCTTGCTAAGCGGTAGTAGCTTATGCTTGTTTTATTTCAATACTTTGGCAAAAATCCCGGATGGGTACCAGATGGAGGTTCTTTAGTGGAGTTTTCCAAGAGGTGTTAGGCTTGTGATCAACCAGTTGATGATTCATGTGGTGTTGGAGGCTTCGCTGGAAGAATAGAGTTATAGTATATATTGTAAAGTAAGACTATGTCCTTTGTAACAATACTTGTGCGCTATGTAATAAAGGCATTGTCTTTGGTATTACCCCTTCATTTGTAGCTATATGTGTGAATTGAAGTCCTGGGCACACATATGGTGGGTATCTGGTTTTGTCCTTAAAACCAGGTGCTACAGAGCACATTATCACCGCCGGTTGGTGGTGCAAAGCAGCTGTGATGATGAACTATCATCGCCAGTTGGTAAGACGAAGCGGCGGTGATAGTTATCAACCCACACGTTCTTATGAACCGGCGGTGATACTCTCATCTCCAACAGTTCGTATTACGAACCATGATACCGGTGGTGATAAAGGTGTTGATGATAGGTCAATCTGTAGTAGTGATGGTCTTTAGCCCCAAATTAGACTTGTCCAAACAAGCCCTTAGCCAGTACAATTGGGGCATGGAAGTGGGGTTAAGCCCCTCTCTGGATGGTGCAACGATCTTCCAATTTATACAGAGTCAAATGATTCGTGGAAGTCTAATATATGTACCGACAATGAAGCATGGATTTAAATAGCGGGCTATAGCGGCCTAGGGTGCCGCTATAGCTTCTGGAGAGAGCCAACACTAAGCTACTGCTATTTTTCTGCTATGTTAGCTATGATGGGTATATTGCGTTTTAGCGCCGCTAAATCGCTTAGATATAGCTTTGAGGCCTTGTTTAGTTGGCGATTTTTTTTGGGAAATGGTACTGTAGCACTTTTCGTTGTTATTTGGCAATTAGTGTCCAATCATAGTCTAATTAGGCTTAAAAGATTCGTCTCGTGAATTTCGTCTAAACTGTGTAATTAGTTTTATTTTTTATTTATATTTAATGCTTCATGCATGCGTCCAAAGATTCGATGTGACGGGGAATCTTGAAAAATTTTGGGAACTAAACACTACCTGAAATAGCACCACTATTTTGGTTTTAGCTATAAGAGTGACAATTTAGTTATTATGTACTTGCCTTTTGCTGCTATTAAGTTGGTCTTTTTAAAAATTGAACACTTGAGTTTTCATGAATCAATGCTATAATGCCATATTAAGTAATGTTCTCTAGATTCCTAAAGCCTTGGAAACATATTTGCATTCATCAAATTTCACGATTCTTATGTTTTATGAACTGATTACTTGTATCTTTCATGGCTTCTTTAAAAATCGCTATATGTCATAGCTTCGATATAGGTGCGCTATAACTTTATAGCTTCTGAGAAAAAGATGCCGCCATTTGTTATAGTCCCTAATTTTAAACTTGCAATGAAGACCATGGTTGTGCTTTAGACAAAAAGTAAATGTGCTAGAAGAAGGCCATGCATAAAGAATGGTTGCTTGAGACGGCAACATTGAAAAGAACACACAAAGGCCACATGGCCCACGTGAGAAGCTAGTATTATACACACACGTCAGGCCCCTGAACCAAAGCCATGAGCTTATTGTAAAATTGTAATTGTACAGTCGTTGTAGACTACTAGTAGCACTATATTGAGGTCAATTTAGTAACGTACGATGGTGTCAAGTGCGGCAGTCCCGGGTGCCGGCTAGGTTAACTAGCGACTAGTTCGGGAACTGACAGTCCTGACGTATCTCGCCGCCAGTGGCCGGCGTCTTGACCCCGATCCTCCCGAGCTTGGTCATCGCCGCTACGAAATCGTCGAAGAAGGCACCCTGGTTGGACGTGTAATAGTCGACCGTGCTGCGCGACCTCATGTCGGAGTAGAGCACCTGGTCGGAGCCCAGGAGGCCCTTGCCGACCTGCAGGTTCTGGTAGAAGGCGTTGTCAAAGCCCACCGGCGAGGGGTCGAGGAAGGCGAAGGCGTTGGAGTCAGAGCTGCAGGTGCCGTTCAGCTGCGACGCGAAGCCGGGGTCCATGGTCGCGTCGTTGCCGATCCTGTATTGGAAGAATGGGCAGTCCGCGGCGCCGATGGTGTGGGCGCCTGAATTCACGCACAAGCCAAAGCCAGACGGTACGTGGTCAGGCTGGCAGAGTGGCAGTGGATGGCAAGGCGACGTGTATCTCAAACAGAGTGCAGGACAAGTGAGGTGCATTGCAGTCGTCGTTTACCTGACAGCGCGACCATTTCGGGCTGGGTGAAGCCGAGGCCGGAGAAGAAGGCGTTGAGCTGGTCGAGGTTGAAGTTGGCGTGCGGCAGCACGACGCCATCCCTGGTCGACACCCGGCCGTCGTACCGGCCCAACTCCACCTCGTAGTACGGCCCGCCGCTCTGAAAAACCAATGCATGCGTGTAACTGAAAATGGTTTTCTCTAGCGGCAGTGCATTTTGCATATAGGTGATTTCTCTGTCGGTAGCAATACCTGGTAGACGGATTCTCTGGCGGCGAGGGCCATGATGTCGGCGCAGGAAACCTTGTAGCGGCACTGCGGGTCGCTGTCCACGGCGGCCTTGGCGTTCAGGATGGTCTGAAACCCCTCTGGTTTGAGCGACTGGTTGTCGCTGTTCCGCCACTCGTCGTCGCCGTTGGAGTTGACGATCATGATCGACGCATCGCAGCCCTGTCGTACATACCCCCTCAATCGCATCAGACGTTGGATCACTGGCCGTCCGGAAGCCGTCGAATGTAGTAGTGTATACGTACCCTGACGGCGCAGTCGTGGAAGAAGAGCCTGAGCGCGGCTGGCGCGGAGATGGGTGACTGCGCCATGGACTGCTTCACGGAGCTCCGGACGATGACCTCCAGGTTGGGGCAGGTGCTGGCATAGTAGTCCGTCTTCAGCTCGGCGACGGCAGACTGCGGCATGAGACCCGCGGACACAACGAGGGCGGCGGCGACGACGACGAAGCTCAACCGACTACTCGCCATCGATGGTAGTACGTACTCTCTTTGCTGCTGCCGGTGAAAGTCCAAAGCAAACTGCAAATCCACGAAGGGTTGCTTACCGAAGGCTGTTGCGTGAGTGCTTCAAAAGTGTAGGGCTTCAGGCTGTGACTAGCTAGCTGGTGGTTTCGTTCAATCGAGATGGGTCTGAAAGCGATGGTGCATTGGAGACTGGAATGGAGGCTCTCCATCTGCATGCATGGGGTTTATATAGCACGGGGCGTACTAGCGCGTGGCTTTCCTCGACCTTTTTAACTGCCAATTGGACCAACTTGAGGTAGATACGATGATTGGAGTTTGTTCCAAGTGATATGTTCGTATAGTTTAGCAGATGATACCCGCGTGATCAAATGACACCTCAATTTAATTACAGGGGTGCATGTAGTAGGGACGGTGTTAGGATGCTGCAGCCCTAATCCAGCCCAGGAAACAACGTGTATCTTCATGTGACTCTATTACAAAAAGTCAGCCATGCAGTTCCAAATTACTAGCTCAGATAGCTCTATATCAGAGTACATTGACCTAGCTCCGGTCCAACTCTATTCCTGGATTCGCTCCGGATTAGCCGTCAAGAATTCTGAACCAAGGCATCCATTCTTCAGATACAGTCTCACGCTAAATAGCTGTTTCCTTCAAACTTCAGGTTCAGGAACCAGGATTACGTACTAATAGTCGCGTCACTCTATCTCAGACACGAACAGATGTAGCTTATTATATAAGAAAATATACGTGCTGATTTAGGCATTGAGTTGTACAAAAAAAATTCTATCAGTATGTCGATCTGCCAAAACACTACTGGAGAGGGCCTCTTTGCCGAGGGCCTGAGGCCCTCGGCAAATGCCCATTAACCCTCGGCAAAGGCTTTGCCGAGGGCGGCCCTCGGCAAAGAGCTCTCGGGGAATTTTGAGTCGGCGAAAAGGATCTTTGCCGAGGGCCATTAACCCTCGGCAAATGCTTTGCCGAGGGCGGCCCTCGGTAAAGAGCTCTCGGGGAATTTTGAGTCGGCGAAGAGGATCTTTGCCGAGGGCCCTTTATCGGGCACTCGGCAAAGCCTTTGTCGAGGGCTGGAGCGGCACTCGGCAAAGCCTTTGCCGAGGGCTGGAGCGGCACTCGACAAAGAAAAGCAGCCGTCACGGCGCTGGCGCCTAGGACGGAGTCTTTGCCGAGGGCCGTCTCCGGGGGCCCTCGGCAAAGAATTATTCTTTTTTTTTTAAAAAATCTTTGCCGAGGGCCTCCAACCATGGCCCTCGGCAAAGAAATGTGCAGAATTTTTCCAAAAAATCTTTGCCGAGGGCAATGGGACGGCGCTCGGCAAAGAATTATTCTTTTTTTTTTGAAAAATCTTTGCCGAGGGCTTCCACGCAGGCCCTCGGCAAAGAATTTTTTTTAAAAAAAGTCTTTGCCGAGGGCCTCCAACCATGGCCCTCGGCAAAGAAATGTTGCAGAAATTTTATTTTTTTTTAAAAAAAATCTTTGCCAAGGGCGATGGGACGGCCCTCGGCAAAGGACCCTTCTTTGCCGAGGGCCTTGGTCATTGCCCTCGGCAAAGAGGCAGAAATTTAAATTTTTTTTTGTTTTTTGCATTCCATCAACACAAGCATTTCATATATATACATATATATATATATATCAACCATCACATATATATCACACAGAACCCATTTTCTCACAATATATCGCAACCATAATTGTGAACCACAAATCACAATATATTACAACGACAAGTCACATATTCATCATCATTCACATGTTTATTACGACAAGTTCTTGAAATCCAAGCACAAGTCAGAACCATAAACCACAAATATTACAATAAAGTCCAACCACATCATCTAGCACTAGTTCTCATCAAGGTAGCCTATGAGACGGTGGTGAAGGAAAGGCGGGATCACCCGGTGACGCACTACCAAGTTGATTGGAACCCGTGGACGGAGGCTGCACAAAGGAGCAGAGATTGCATGTGTGAGTAATTCGGGAAAACAGTTTGGGAACTTAGAGATTGCATCTAGTAATCTAGGAATACAAAAAGATTAGACTCAATTGAAAATTTCGGCAGCACCTCCCCTGCACGGGAAGGTTTTCAAAACCTACAAGAAACAACGGCACGAACGCCGACATCCACAACGGCACGAACGCCGACATCCACAACGGCACGAAGGCCGACATACATGCAAAGCACAAGCGAAAAGTGAACTTTCATACTTACAGGAGTAGCTGCAGGAGTAGGAGGTGGAGGAGCTGAAAACTGCACAGGTACACCCGATGCTTGCCCAAGACTTTGCATGACCACCATCATCTCCGCCATCTGCTTCTGCGTGGCCTCGAACGCGACCTGCTGGGCCTGCAGCTGTGCGGTCAGTTCCACGTTCTGCTCTTGACTTTGCCTTTTTGTTTCTTGTAGCTCGGCCTGCAATATTTCACTCCAATGTATCAGTAATGCAAATCTAATTTAGGTGTGTAAATATCAACGTACGACGAGTAAAACAGGAATTACCTAGAGTGCCTGGACCTGCTGCAGTGCTAGAGAAGGCCGTGAGCGTATGGGCTGGCTGGAGCTCGTGCTCCGTGCTCGGATAGCGTCGAGGGAGGGAACAGTGGTGGAGTCGATGGTGCCGTCTGCAATCCATAGCCGCCCGTACTTCTTGCCTCCTCCGAGCCTCATGATCGTCTCTGCATCAATGGGCTCAGTGCGCACATTGTAATCTTCCCCATAGATCTTCCTTACCGAGGACATGTACTCTTGGACTTTAGTGTATACGTTCGGGTCGGAGTACACCTGGGGCGGGGCAGCCGGGTCAAAGGAGACAGAGGACGATGCCCTGCCCATGTGGGACATAGCCCACGCAGAGAACTCCGAGACCTCCTCGCCCGGGTGCGCAGCCTCCTACGAGAAAGACGGGAAGATGGTGAGAAATCAAGCAGAATTGAGCATCAAAATAAATGAAAGAAATCACTTACGTATGCTTGTTTGTATCCGGGGAGGCTGCGGCTGCCTTGATGGTGAGTTGGACCTTGCCTCATCAGACGCTGTTCCCGCTGCCTCTCGTGCGTGCCAACAAAGTCCTGCGATAACCACTTGTCCACGATCATGGCCCAGCACTCGGGATACGATCGGCACCACCAAGGAATCACCTACAAGTCATCGAGTATTTGACATATAAGAAGATGAAATTGAACCTACTTAATATCAAAACGAATCATTATGAATGTTGTTCGCCTACCTCAAGGTACTGGTCCCGGGTCAGCGTAATCAGTCTTGCTTGAGGCTTGGGGAGGGACTGCTTAAGTACCGACCTATAGTAGTCTATGTGGGCTTAGACACGCCCATGGTGGTGCATCTCGGTGACATACTTCCTACAAGCTGCGGCAGCCGCCCGATCCGCCTGGGCCTCAAGTCCTTCTTTGGCCTTGAAAAATTTCTGCATACAAAACTGATGTATCCATTCATTATTTCAATAAAACATTTAACCAATGAATGAGATGTATTAAGCAATGTTGTGCGAGAGAAACTTACCCAAAACTCTGCCAATACCTGCTCCTGCTTGTTGCGGTAAGTGTCATCCATGACCAGCGCGTACCTGTCCCAGTTGGAGGCCGGCTCCCGCACCACCGGCTCTTCGGACAGTTGCACAATGCTAGGGTACCATTTCCTGCACAAAACACCAAGGATGCTCGCGGGGGTGCGTGCTGGAGTACCTGACAAAACCAACTAGGCCCTGCACAAGTGATTAAGAAAATTCATCAGTTTCTCTTATGATTTCCAACATATCTAATGAAGTAGTTGTGATAACATCTATAGTTACTTACCTCTTTGCCATAGGCCGAATCACTAGGCGGTTGTGAGGAAGTGGAACCGGAGGGAGGCTCACGGGACCTCGCTTGTAGGGAGTCCGGGTAGCGGTACCCCCTCCATCGCCCTCAAGCCCCTCGCCTCCCTCACCCTCGAGCGCCTCGCCTCCCTCGCCCTCGAGCGCCTCACCTCCCTCACCCATCTGCTGACCCCTCTCGTCCTTCGACGAGGATGTGGCCGTGGCCGTCATGTGCTCCTCCTCTAGCACCTCGTCACATGGCGAGGGAGGACACCGCTGCCTCCTATGGTTGTTGCCCCTGGTCCTCCTCTCGTCACCTCCTACGGACGCTGCCTCGGACGATGACCCCTCACCTCGAAGGAGAGGGCGGTCTCTCCCATAAACCGAGGGCGTGTCACGGCGTGGATGTCTGCTCGCCATCTTTGTTCAATCACCTGTAATCACAAAGAATGAACAAGACTAATTAGTACATATATTAGAAATAGATTCAAAATATATAAACAAAACACAAATTAAAAAAACATAGTATTACATGTATTAGGAATAATCTTCATGATTGGGATCATAGGTCTCATCATCACTGTCAAAATTGTCCAAATGGGCAACACTATCCGAAGGTTCTATGTTGTCATCGTAGTCATTGCCTAGAAGTAATCGCTCAAGCATTGCTATGTCCTTGGCATTTACCACCACATCTCCATCGACCTCGCCATCAACCATTTCGTTGTCTACTTCCATTTCGATTGCTTCGGGTAAGACTATCTCAAACATGCCTGGTAGCCCATCTTCTTGATAGAACTGTCCATCATATGTGTTTGCGTTGAAGTTGTAATCATTATCGTTTGGGGCAGGTAGTTTACCGTGTGGAGATACCTGGTGCACAATAGCCCAACCCTTAAGATCCTCTTTGTCTTGGTTGGCGTATCGAGTATAATACACCTGCACGGCCTGTTGAGCCACAATGTAGACATCTTTTCTAGGATAGATGGAATCTTCTCGAATCTCGACTAGCCCAAGATGAGGGGTTCGTCTCGTTGATCGAGGATTAAACCAGTAGCATTTGAACATGATAGGTTTAAGAGGTTTGTCTCCATGAAATGAGAGTTCATAGATTTCCTCAACTCTACCATGATAGTTGAGGCCATCAGTGCCGGGCGTATAAACTCCGCTATTTGTGATTTTTCGTTTGGGCCGAATCTGCTCGTAACTTGTTGTGTGGAAGCGATATCCATTCACGTCATAGCCGGTAAATGACTTCACCCTAATGTCATAGCCGTTTGCAACCTGTTTCAACTCGTCACTCATGGACGAACTGGTCTGGGCCTGCAAGGTGAAGCATGATAGATCGTTATATTAATCAAACGTACGATCACCTTGGACGATCGAACGTACGAGCTAAATTGGACATTACCTTTTGTTTGAACCAAGAAATAAAATCAGGCCTCCCCGCTCCCGCACCCCGCGAAACAAGGGTGTCTTGTTCATGCGAGATAGGATCCCTTGATTGATGCCAGAATTCACGAACAAATTCCTTGTCCGAACGAGAATCAATGGGGTTGGATGCAGAATCATGATGGCGTATTGAAACAAGTTCGTTGAGAACTTACTTGATGAACGGCTGCACCTCGGTAAGGTTATTCAACACATATAGCATGATACTGCGCCACTCTTCATTTCCCAATAGCTTCAGGATTGATCCACTTGCGCTACCGAGTTGGCCTTGGAAAAGGCTGAGGGTCGATTCATTTTTGCCAGCATTGTAACGAGGGAGTGGATTATGATTGCTAGGAAGGTTTGGCTTGTAGTATTGCGTTGTGAAGTTTGCCACCTCCTCCCGAAGGCATGCCTCTACAATGGAAGCCTCAATTCTGGCTTTATTTGTACATTTTTTGCGAAGAGTCTTTAGACATCTCTCGATTGGATTGCACCAACGGGCCTGCACGAGCCCCCCCAAACGTGCCTCGGACGAGAGGTGCACAATCAGATGCTGCATCGGCAA
>NW_027098325.1:0-27508 GCF_019320115.1 Miscanthus floridulus | reverse complement strand
GGGCCACACGGACAAACGTGACATATAGCAAGGAGAAAGCTCACATCACAAAAGATGGCAGGACCTCATCATATAACCATCGTACTATTAGTAACTGGGGCTCCAAAGACTCCTCTTGATAGAACTCTAATCATCATCATCAATGATCTTTCATGTTTTCTAAAAAAATTACCCAACTCTGCCGTTACGAAAATGCATAAAATAACTCATATATTTGGATCTAATTACCTACATATTTTATTATGAAAGATAATTAAACATAACCTCCTAAATTTGCATCTAGTTACCCACCTCTACCATTTGAATATAATTAAATATAATTCCCCTACATTTCCATCTAAATTACTCTAATTTGCCATTACAGAAGATAATGCAAAGCAACCCGTAAGTTTGCATCTAAATTACTAATGCTTAAGTAAAATCTTTATGTCTAATTACCCACATCTAGACTTTAAAAAACAAACTAAATTACCTCACGTCAATGTATAAATACTAATGTAATCTATTATGAAAAATAATTTAATAACCATAAAGTATGCTATATACATTTTTAGATTACACATTTCTACCATGGTTAAATTTAAAAGTAAGCGTAATACTATGTGCTACCGTGTAGACCAAATAAAAATGCATAAATTGGGATAATATTTTTTAATACTATAAACATAAAAAATGTTCCTTTAACAAACCACATACCAAACACACTGACAGCTCCCAAAGACATTGACAACTCACTTTAAATTATATTAATACTTGAAGGCAATAAGTTCCTAAGTGGTTACTCTAAATAATAAGTACATCACCAAAGACATGCTGCCACCGAAACCAAGTGCGATCACCACCACAATCGTCCCTCACATGAGCAAATCCGGTTTCACGCCCACTGTATCTGTCCCAGAGCCGAATGCGTCGAGCAGCCATTGTATGTGCATTGACACTTGTGGCCACCACCTTCACCGTGTGCCCGGGCTCGCACCGAATCCCGGCCCGATCATTAACCATGGGTGTGTGGGGACCTAGAGCCTCTCGGCTTATGCCAGGGCCCGAGAGAAAACCATGGCACTGCCTTCCTAGCTGGCATGTGAGCCTTCATTGTGCCCTGCTCTGGCATGACGAGGTGAGGAAGGGTGGGGAGGGGTGGTGGTGACTAAGATTTGGGGTTCGGCTCATTGCACATCATGGAGTAGAGTGATGTGAAGGAATATAACCAACGTCTCTTTCAAACTCTAATCCTCTTCCACCGCTAATGCTCTAACTTTAGTCTACAACTACATCATGAATTTAAAGAGACGGGCGGAACACATTAAAGGAGATGGTCGAGCTAAACACGTATAATTGCGGTGAGTGGGCAAGACATCTTAACATGTAGTTTTACTTTCAGCTAGTATTTTATATATTAATAGTGTTAGAAATGGGTTTTCATAAACAAATATGTACATACTCTATGTCTATTTTTTCATGATAGTTGATGTTGGTAATTTAAGTGGTAAATGCGAGGGGATATTTTAGTTTAGTTTAATAGCATACATGCTTGTTTGTTGCAACAGGCGCTGGTCAGCTAGACACTTGTGGCTTAAGATTTATCAACGATTATGCCACATATTTCAATTTGTCTTGGATTTGAACTCTAGACTATGCCTGAACATGTGTGCTCAAACTCGTATGGGTACCAGAAGGTTAGAGATTTATCAATGATTGTGACATGCGTTCAATTCATTTTTGGATAGGATTCCGCATATGCTTAAACACCATGCTCTAACTCATACATAAATGAGAGGGAGTGGTAGACCATAGAAGCACTCTGTATTCCAACTCATTTTAAAATTGGACTCCACACCATGCTAGGACATGTGAAAGGATCTAGGATGTCGCCTAGAGGGGGGGTGAATAGGCGTTTCTGAAAAATCACACCTTTAAAAGCGGAAACGATTAGTAATAGGAGTTTCCAAAATGGAAACTCCAAATAGAGTAATACAACCCCTCACAAGTTAGCCACAAAGTATATAAAAGATACTAGATAAACCTAGGGAGCCAAACAGCGGCAACCAAAGAGTTGAATCAAAAAGCACTAGTCAGTTAATGTCGGAAGTCCCGACGTTTGGGTCAGAACTTCCGACGTGTCAGAAGTCCCGATAGTTTAGGTCAGAACTTCCAACGCAAACTGTCAGCACTTCCGACCCCTACGGGAAATGAACTACAAGTGCTAAAATGAACTTTGTGATGCCGATGACTTACAAACCCACTTCCTAGTGGTAAGGTAAGGTGTTGGGTCACTCTCTTGACGTTGATAAGCCACCACTCCGTAGATCAAGTCCCAAACCCTAAGAAATAGCTAGAGAGAGGGAGACAACCAAATACAAGTAATTTCGAGCAAATCACAACAACAACAAGCACGCGGGAGACAAGAATTTATCCCGAGGTTCGGCAGCCCCACAAAGGAGCTCCTACGTCCTCGTTGTTGAGGTGACCACTTTGGTCGGAGTCTCTTCCACCTCCTTGCCTCACTCAAGGATACCACAAAGGTCACTTGAGTTTTTTCACTAGAAAACAAGGGTAATACAAACTTCCCAAGGCTCTTCCACAAGATGGAAGCTCTTGGGCGACGCCTCGCCGGCTAGGGGAAAATCCCAAGAGTAACAAATGCAAATCAACCAGCTTGACGAAGAAATCAAGTGCTCAAGCTTGCTCAAAGTGTTTTTCTCACTCAATCCACTCTCCAATCACTCAAACCCTTTAGGAATTGAAGTTGGAGGCAAAGGAGAGAAGAGTGGCGAGCCTAGAATGCTTGTGGGCTGTTTTGGCCGAGTGTTCGTTGCAATGAAATGAGTGGGCAACGGTTAGAATCAAGGAGACGGGTATATATACTCCAAGGCAAAAACTAACCGTTCAGATCTACGTCGGGAGTTCCGACGCAGATCTCGGGACTTCCGACGTATGAAGAAAACACTGTTCATGAGAGGTCAAAGTCCACCCGAGACAGCCAACGTCGGAACTTCCGACGAACGTCGGGACTTCCGACGAACGTCGGGACTTCCGACGTGCACAGTCAACAGGTCAGTAGAACCATCGATGCCGGGACTCCCGGCTTGGGTCGGGACTTCCGACTGTCGGGAGTTCCGACTCACGTCGGGACTTCCGACGTCCACAGTCACCGCGCAGGCAGTGACTGGGAGTCAGCACTTCCGGCAAGAGTCATGACTTCCGACTGTCGGGAGTTCCGGCTTACGTCGGGACTTCCGACACTGACAGTCACAGAAAATTATTCTATGTGCTCGTGAAGTGCTAGAGTGTCTCTCTTTTGATTTAATTATTATGCTTGAGCACTCTATCTTCCTCAGACCACCTAAACTTGCATCCCTCTTAATAGTACGGCATACCTATTAACTCAAGATCAAAAGAAAAACGAAATTAAACCTTTTGAGTTGATCTTCTTTAAATTGATGCCGTGTCTTTCAATCTTCATCAAGTGAGGGTGCCAACATGTCAATATTGATCTTGTCACTTGAGCATAGCCATCTTGAGCACGTGACTTGATTCCATTCATCAAATATGAATAACTCCAAATGCATCAAGTCACTTTAATCAACTTGTCCAATATAGATTTGATCCTTCACATCAATATGACCATCTTAGCTTGATTAGTACCTCAACTAAATGCAAGTACTTTCTTCTTCACCCTAGCTAGGTTCTTCGGCCGCCAAGCCGTCGCTTGCCCTTCACCCTTGCTTAGTACCCTCGAAGCCTTTCCTTGCTATCTTCACCATCTCAAGCCATTAAGTCACATCTTGTGTTGAATCATCCATTCATATGTATTGTTATCTTTTTCATTTCAATTTAGCAAGCTTCAAATATGAGACCATTCCATATGCAATCCCTTATGTCTCATTAACTAATACTCACGAGCTTGCTTTCACATAGTACATGGAAATCCCACAATAAACAAGCATTTGCATGAATTCCATTTGCATTGTTGTCTTGTGCTTGAACTAGATTGTTTATACAACAACACATCATTTTGGCTTTAATTAAGTACCTGTGAGATAACCTATTACCTGTCCACACTTAGCAAACGGGTTAGTTCTTTAATCACGTTGTTATTCAATCATCCAAAACCCACTAAAGGGCTAGATGCACTTTCAACATGCCACTAAGTCATACGAGCATGGGAGCGACTGGGTCTGTTAGATCTCCGTTGGACTGTTATGACTTATGAGTGATATCGGATCAAGAAACCTTTCTCCCTTTAATATTATGTAGAGATAATAGTAGAGGTGTGCAAAAATAAATGCAAATTGAAGTGGTTATTTAGATTATTATTATTATTATTATTATTTGTAATGGACAATTGGAATAATTTAGAAGCAATTTCACATATTTCATAATGGTACAGGTGTGTAATTTATAGCAAATTTATGGGTTTAGCTAGGATTTTTTTTCATAATGGCACATAAGTGTGTAATTTAGACATAAAACTAGAGGTTTCTTCTTCTTCTTCTTATTATTATTATTATTATTATTATTATTATTATTATTATTATTATTATTATTATTATTATTTTCATCATCATCATCATCATCATCATCATCATCATCATCATCATCATCATCATCTCATCATCATCATCATCATCATCATCATCATCATCATCATCATCATCATCATCATCATCATCATCATTATGATTATCATTATCATCATTATTATTATCATTATTATTGTCATTATCATCATCATTATTATCATCATCATCACCACCATCAACACCACCATCAACACCACCACCACCATTATTATTATTATTTATTATTATTATATTATTATTATTATTATTATTATTATTATTATTATTATTATTATTATTTATTATTATTATTATTATTATTATTATTATTATTATTATTATTATCATTATTATTATCATTATCATTATCATTATTATTATTATTATCATTATCATTATTATTATTATCATCATTATTATTATCATTATTATTATTATTATCATTATCATTATCATTATTATTATCATTATTATTATCATTATTATTATTATTATTATTATTATTATTATTATTATTATTATATTATTATTATTATTATTATTATTATTATTATTATTATTCAAATTGGCAAATATGGACTTTTTTAGAAACCTTATTAGTAGATCCATGGCTATATATAGCGATCAAAGTCTACCAAATTGATGGCTTAATGCTTCATTTTTTGTGATTGTTTCTAGGTTTGTTTTCAATTAGTTATAGCAAGATATAGCTAGTACATATCGTATTTGTGGATGTAGATATTGGAGTGAAGACGTTGAACATGCGCACCTTTTATCCTTGAGGAAATTCGATATGATGCCGATGAGATGTTTATTCTTGGTCGATGCTTTGGTGCCAGCAAGTAGTACATCAGTACTATCAGCTGTCACTTGTTGGAGAATGCTGACCAGACACGAAAGCCCGAGCCTGGAACTTATCTTGAATCGCTTCATACACAAGGCGGGCAAGGGTCGTTTTTACCCATCCCGGCAGCTCCAACGATGCATGCCATCTTGAGCTGCGATGTGTTCCCCTCTTCTCCTACCAGGTGATCGATAATGAGTTTATCCCTCGGTTTTTCTGTCCCCACGAGCTCTGAGATGTCCTTGTGGACATAGGGATCAACGACTCGAGTCCGCCGCTTGCCAGGGCCAGAGTAGACGATGGTTTTTGTTCTTGAAAAAAAGCAGGAGAAGGTGGTGTGGGAAGTCTCCGTCTTCCATTTGTTGCCGCACTGCTCACACACATCAACTGCCCTTCTCTTGAGATCCTGGAAAGGGCTCGGCTAAATCTTGGCCTGCAAGAAGAGCTTGCCGTCGTTGCTGCACTTCATACTGAGGATGAAGTCGTCGATCGCGTCGTTCATGTCGTCGGTGAGACGCCACGCTTCCATCTTCAGCTCCTTGCCTGCCGCATCAAGAACCTCCCTCTCCCATATCACCCAAAGGATTGAGTGGACGGACTTGAGCTTGGATCTGATGAGCTTCACGTCCTTCCGAGTCCGCCACAGAAGCTGGTACACACCGCGACGGCGAACCAAAGCGCTCAGCTTCGCTACGATAGGCCCTAGAGCCCCCGTGGCAGCGGTCACGGGAGCCTTCCCCATGCCTCCAGGCGACCGGCGAAGAACAGATCCCGGCCGAGACGGTGCGGGCGGTCGAGCTTGCAAGTTAGTTGTGTGTGAGTGGGTGTGGATAGTGGAGGTGGAGGTGGATTTCCAAATGAACACTTCCGGCCGGTGACGCCGTCTCGTCTCATGCAATATAGGCTGTGTTTAGTTGGCCAAATTTTAGAAATTTGGCTAAGCACTTTTGTTTTTATTTAGCAATTAGTATTTAATCATGGATTAATTAGGCTCAAAACGTTCGTCCCGCAATTTCCAACCAAACTGTGTAATTAATTTTTTTTCGTCTACATTTAATGCTCCATACACATATCGCAAGATTCGATGTGATGGCCACTGTAGCATTTTTTGGGAAAACTTTTTGGAACTAAACAAGGCCATAATGTTGCACCACCAATCCGAGATTACAAAGGACGTGGGGTTATCCTTCTCAGTGGAGGGTTTTATTTGGTTGTTTTCAAGAACATATAATGCAATAAAATATGGATGAAATAATTCCTCTCAATGCATAGTTTCATTCTTCTGTTTCATAGATATTTAATTCTATTTCATCTTAAAAATGAAACTGACTTCTTCTCTTTCATCTTAAAAATATTGTCACATCATCAAAAACGTTTTTGTGACAATTTATTACATACAAATGAAATTTTGACGAAACTCCCACCGAGACTAGCCTAGGATGCTCCAAACATCTTTCTTCTCATCAAACCGATCCACAACATCAAGCACTTATGATTTCTTTTTGACAAGCAAGATTTTACATTGACTTTCTTTAGCCATTTTTAATGAAGAGCTTCATAGCTTTGTTTCCAAAAATATAGAATGCAATGAAAAAATCACTTTCGATGTATAGTTTTATTCATTTATTTTATACACATTTAATTCATGACTCATCTAGAGTTGGAAATCGAACTAAGTCCCTATAAAACTCACTTCTCTTTTTAAAAACATTGTCATATCATCTAAAATGCTTATGTGTCAACTATTAAATGTAGATGAAACTCCCACTGATATTGGTTTTTACGTCTATTGACACGCAGAAATGTGCCAACATAGAATGCGGGTTAGACCATCAAGTTTCTGACATCAAGAACGTGTCGAAAAATATTTGGGACAACATAATTCGAAGCACCAAGTCAAAAAGGTGGACAACGGAAGAATACGGCGCTGCCCTAGCCAAACCAGCCTGCCCGGTTGCCAAACTGGCCTGGCCGGTTCCACGGCCCCCAAACCCGCCAGAAACTAAAACACGACATTGCTAAAATTGCATTCTATCTTAGACGGATGGAGTACTTCAAAAATAGCTTCGGTTCTAACTTCTTTGAAGAAGCGGTCTCTAAAGGAGTTGAAGCTCTTTAAAAACACTTGGCAAAACAGTTTCTTTTATTTTTTTTGAAATGAATAAAAGATGTTGAATGTCCATAGTGCCCCTGTCTATTTGTCCTAATTATTTGACTATAGTAGTAATTTCAGTTTAATCATAGTGCTGGGACTAAAGAATACTTATGTTTTTAGGAGAAAAAAACCTACTAGTACTACACTGCTGCCTTATCCGTTCGTACGACATGAGAGTGTCATCCATCCCCTTCGGCTCTTCCTTTCTCCGTTCTCTCTTCTTCGCTTCAGTACGATGAGGGCAAAGAGTGGCAGAGGCGGGGCACATCCAGGCGGAGAGGAACACGAGCGAAGTGGTCGCGGCAGCCTCGACCTCTGCAGCTTCACCCAGGCAGCCCTGTCCTCACGTGGCCGCTCATCGGAGGGCCCGTGCCCCGGTGACTCCTCGTGCGTCTGCTTCCCGGCATGTCGAGCTTTGTGAGTGGGTGGATTTCCAAAATGAATACGCGTTGGTGCACAAGGGGAAGCCGACCGAACCCACCTAGGCAGTGATCTGCACCCCAGGCGTCCAAAAATCGGACGCCTAGGCCTAGGGGTGCACCACGGCGTCAGGCAGGTTTGCTAGTAAATAAACCAAACAGCCCAAGGCGTGGGATAGGTAACATGTGTCATTGAATGCTAGGACAGGAAACCAGTCCGCTCCTCGGTGGGTGGATTTCACGCGTTGATATACAAGGGGAAGCCAACCGAACTAAAGGCTCCAGACAGGTAATAGGTGGCATTGAATGCTAGAGACAGGTAACAGGTCCGCTCTCTGGTGGGCCCATGCCTCGGCAGCCATGCACCAGTGTCTGTCAACGGTCTATGCTTTGGAGGGAGAGATGCATGTTACACCGATCTTTGGTTGCAGCAACAGTGAGGCTTTAGAGCAAGATCGATAATAGAGCCAAGTGCTTGGCTATAAGCCAAGTTATACAATAGTTGTCTTCTATTTGTCTGTAAAAAAGTTTCTCTTTCCTATTTCTTCTCATAATACTTGCTATTTGGGTCCACCACTGCATATGCATTCGTGCCTAGCTTGTTGCTTGCACGAGAGCCAAGCTCTCATCTCTCTTATCTCTTCTCTCCTCCACGTCAGCATTAACTTAGCTATAAACCCGTTATTGTAGATGGGCTTACGCCATTACCTTTCTCAATCATTAACAGCTAACAGCTATTGATGAGAGAGCATCTTCATTAACTGCCTGGGCTTACCGCCGGCTGGGTCCTCTCCATATACTAAATTATGCATACTACTTGAAAGGGGAAGGAATAGAGGTTGGACCACTTGTGTTGCTTTCACAGTACGTGATTGCCAAATCACACTTCACAGCTGTATAATCACACTTCACTGCCTTATCCGTTCGTACGACATGAGACAGAGTACAAGGAGTGGCGGAGGCGGAGCACGTCCAGGCAGAAAGGCACACGAGCGGAGTGGTCGCGGCAGCCTCGCCCTGTGCAGCTGCACCAAGGCTGCCTGTCCTCACACGGCTGCTCACCGGCGGGCCCATGCCCCGGCGACTCCTCGTGGGCCTGCTTCCTGGCGGGCCAAGGTCTGTGAGTGGGTGGATTTCCAAATGAATACGCTTTGGTGCAGTACGCGCGGAAGCCGACCGAAACTAAAGGTGCGGGACATGTAACACGTGGCATTGAATGCTAGGACAGGTAAACAGGTCCGCTCCCCGGTAGGTGGATTTCCAAATGAATACAGGTAAGGGCATGTTTGGTCCACCCAATTAAAATTTAGCCAGCTCAAATTTCAAAGTTAAACTTTAGCCACCTAAAAGTTCTTTTACCTAAATTTTAGCTGGGGTATTTAGATCCTCGAGCTAATAGACCCAGCTAAATTTTAACTGGGCTTAGCTGGGTTGAATTAGCTAAACTCAGCTAAATTTTAGCTAGACCGTTTGTATCTCTAGCAGTTAAATCTAGCCAACTAAAGTTTAGTTGGTGGATTTAAACAGGCCATAAAGGCTTTGAACAGATAACATGTGGCATTGAATGCTAGCACAGGTAATAGGTCCGCTCCCCGGTGGGCCCATGCCTCGGCAGCCCTGCCCCGGTGTCTATCAACCATGGTGCATGCTATGGAGGGACAGATGCTTGTTACCAATCTTTGGTTGCGGCAACAGTGAGGTGTTAGAGCAAAATCAATAATAGAGCCAGGTGCTTGGCTATAAGTCAAGTTATAAGAGCTAAGTTATACAATAGTTAGTCTCTTTTTTGTATATAAACTTTTTTTTATTATTAGATGTTTTCATTCTCTTTCCTATTTTCTCCTCATATACATCTTTATTGGGTGCCACTACTCTCTATACTTTCGTGCCCAACTTGTTGCTTGCATGAGAGCCAAGCTCTCTTCTCTCGCCTCTCATCTAGTAAAAATGCTAACTAGCTTGGCTCTAAGATAATTGTTGTATCTGCTCTTTGAGAGTCTTACCCATCCCCTTCGGCCCTTCCTTTCTCTGTTCTATATTCCTTCGCTACAGTACAACAAGTGCAAGGATTGGCGGAGGCGGAGCACGTCGTCCAGGCGGAAAGGCACACGAGCGGAGTGGTCGCGGCAGCCTCGCCCTGTGCAGTTGCACCAAGGCTGCCTGTCCTCACACGGCTGCTCACCGACGGGCCCGTGCATGGGCGACTCCTCGTGGGCCTGCTTTCCGGTGGGCTGAGCTTTGTGAGTGGGTGGATTTCCAAATGAATACGCTTTGGTGTAGTTCACGTGGAAGCCGACCGAACTAAAGGCGCGGGACAGGTAACAGGTGGCATTGAATGCTAGGACACGTAAACAGGTCCGCTCCCTGGTAGGTAGATTTCCAAATGAATACACTTTAGTGTAGTACACGCGGAAGCCGACCGAACTAAAGGTGCGGGACAGGTAATAGGTGGCATTGAATGCTAGACAGGTAAACAGGTCCGCTCCCTGGTGGGTGGATTTCCAAATGAATACACGTAAGGTCATGTTTGGTCCATCCAATTAAAATTTAGCTAGCTAAAATTTCAAAGCTAAACTTTAGCCAGCTAAAACTTCTTCTACCTAAAGTTTAGCTGGGGTGTTTAGATCCTCGAGCTAATAGACCCAGCTAAACTTTAATTGGGCTTAGCTAGGTTGAATTAGCTAAACTTAGCTAAATTTTAGTTGCTCTTTAGCTAGACCGTTTGCATCCTTAGCAGTTAAATTTAGTCAACTAAAGTTTAGTTGATGGATTCAAACAAACCATAAAGGCTCCAAACAGATAACATGTGGCATTGAATGCTAGCACAGGTAACAGATCCGCTCCCCGATGGGCCCATGCCTCGGCAGCCCTGCCCCGGTGTTTATCAACCACGGTCCATGCTACGGAGGGACAGATGCATGTTACCAATCTTTGGTTGCGACAACAGTGAGTTATTAGAGCAAGATCAATAATAGAGCCAGGTGCTGGGCTATAAATCAAGTTATAAGAGCTGAGCTATACAATAATTAGTCTCTTATTTGTATATAATTTTTGTTATTATTAGATGTTTTCATTCTCTTTCCTATTTTCTCTTCATATACATCTTTATTGGGTGCCACTACTGTCTATACTTTCGTGCCCAACTTGTTGCTTGCATAAGAGCCAAGCTCTCTTCTCTCGCCTCTCATCCTGTAAAAATGCTAACTAGCTTGGCTATAAGATAATTGGTGTATCTGCTCTTTGAGCAACTCCAAGAGAAAAGCTATTTGGCTTGTCAAGTCTAAATTTAGAACAGAGGTCCAATGGCTGTTCTATCTGCTGTTCCAAAATACCAAGCAGTCGAGACCGAGCTTCAGCTCGGATGGCAAAGGCTTGCGGTGTGCAGCATGCCCACCAGGGTTCGAACCCTGGTGCTCATCGAGATTTATTCTCAAAAATCTATAGCCTCTCGTGTGGAGCCACAAGGAGAATGCTACGCGCCCGTCGCCTACGAAATCTGTGCATTTCGCTGATCTCAAGAAGGACCCGGTCTTTAGATCTAGGTGTAGCTATATGTTTGTTTGTACACGGGTGGTGTGTGTAGTGTGCGTGTGTTGTGTGGGCGTGCGTGTATACGAACAGATGCTACAGCTATACCAAGATGAGAGACAATAAAAAAAATACCAAGTAGTCTATTCCATGCTTCTAACTGGGTAAAGAAAGCTAGCCGCAGCCGCTCGCCATCCGCCTCCGCGCGCCTGTTCTCGTGTAGCGCTCGCCCTTCCGGAACGAGCGGACGGCAGATCTTGTTTCCCGCAAGTTGCCATCAAGCCCGCCAGAACTGGCTTTGCATGCGGCACTGAAGAACAGCAAGAGTCAATCAAATCAAGATAAGAATGAATGGATTCATTCTTCCCCTTGTAGTTCTACTCCCAGTCTTGGATCAAGCGAAGAAAAGAGTGAAATGTGGACGGTGTACCTTGGATGGTACTAGGAGCTATGGTTGATGCAGCTATGGTTAATCTTCAACGAACTGTGGCAACAGCGTGTGAGAGAAAAAAAAATGAACGATGATGTGACAGTTTTGAATATGGAAAGCGGCGAATTTAGATAGGCTGTTGGAATGATCTAGCTTTTGAGAGATGTTTCTATTTTAGAGAATAGCTGAATCATAAATTTTGTTGCCTAGGCAAATTTAGATAGGCTGTTGGAATGATCTAGTTTTTGAGAGAGGTTTCTATTTTAGAGAATAGCTGAATCATAAATTTTGTTGCCTATTTTTAGACATTCTCTTGGAGCTGCTCCTACGCTGTTATACCTTTATCAATCATTAACAGCTATCGATGAGAGAGCGTTTTCATTAACTGCCTGATTGGTCACTTTGGCCTACCGCCGGCTGGGTCCTCTCCGTACTGGAATCATTATGCATAGTACATGAAAGGGAAATGAATTGAATAGAGGTTTGACCACGTGTGTTGCTTTCACAATACCTGATTGCTTTGTGAGTGGGTGGATTTCCAAATGAATACCATTTGGTGTAGTACACGCGGAAGCCGACCGAACTAAAGGTGCGGGACAGGTAACAGGTGGCATTGAATGCCAGGACAGGTAAACAGGTCCTGCTCCTCGGTAGGTAGATTTCCAAATGAATACAGGTAAGGGCATGTTTGGTCCATCCAATTAAAATTTAGCTAGCTAAAATTTTAAAGCTAAACTTTAGCCAGCTAAAAATTCTTCTACCTAAACTTTAGTTGGGTGTTTAAATCGTCGAGCTAATAGACCCGGCTAAACTTTAACTAGGGCTTAGCTAGGTTGAATTAGCTAAACTCAGCTAAATTTTAGTTGGTCTTTAGCTAGACCGTTTGTATCCGTAGCAGTTAAATCTAGCCAACTAAAGTTTAGTTGGTGGATTAAAACATGCCATAAAGGCTCCGGTCAAATAACATGTGGCATTGAATACTAGCACAGGTCCGCTCCCCGGTGGGCCCATGCCTCGGCAGCCCTGCCCCGGTGTCTATCAACCATGATAACTTGTAGTGGTAGTGATTGCTACTCCCTCCGTCCTAGTTCATTTGCACGTTTTGGTTAAAATTTTTTCCCTTTTTAATCGGTCACGTATAGGCCTAAACCCGGCGGAGCATGCAGTAGTGGTAGGAACCATCATAGCAGTGCAGCGCTAGATAGCCGCACAGCGCCAGTGTGTCAGACCAAAACAATAAAAAAAACTAAAAAACAAAAGGAAAACAAAAAAAATCAACGGAGGCTCCATCGGCCCCATCCAGAAGCTGCTGGGGTTGCGTGACCCATCCTGGCGTAATAAAATGGCTGCCGGACTGGAGAACTCCCTTGCCTCCGCACAACTATCCACCACTGCAACCGTCTATATTTATAGGGGTATTTTGGTATTTTTCCATCCGTTTTGGTTGCCGTGCCCAATCTCAGAAATGCAAATAATTCGGGACCGAGGGAGTAGATCTTAGGCGGTGTTAGGATCCAGTGACTAAAATTTAGGAGGTGTGTCGGAATGATGTTGCATAGGTTGTTCAGATACTAATGAAAAAATAAATTACATAATCCGTCAGTATTCCACGAGACGAATTTTTTAAGCCTAATTAACCCATTATTAGCACGTGTTTACTGTAGCACCACATTGTCAAATCATGGACTAATTAGGCTTAAAAGATTCATCTCGTAAATTAGTCATAAACTATGCAATTAGTTTCGTAATTAGTCTATATTTAATACTCCATACATGTGTCCAAACATTCGATGGAACAACGACTAAAATTTAGGAGGGGCAACTAAACACCACCTTAATGTAGTCAAGTAACTGAGTAATCAATAAAATGACCGGTGAAAGGACATTCAGTTGTAGGTACAATTGTACAAACATAACATGTATTGTTCTGCTCACTATTGTAATGCTTGCCCATGCAAGGGCATGAGTGCAAGCATTGGATGTATACACGCATTAACTATTTGATTTGATCTGGCAAACAAATGAATTGGGGTTTTTGGATCCCACCTCAGTAGGATGTTTAGTTATCACCTATCAGCATTGGTAGGTACAACACCAAGTCACCAACAGAGCCTTTTTTGTTCAAAGTACTTGAGGTAGGCTAGGGATTAAACCCAATAAATATCCAACCATTAAAATATATATAAAAAACTCGAGCTCAAGGGGAAAGACTGCCCTCACGTCGTTACCCCAAAGCCAGCTGCCCTGGACATGCCATCGATGTGCATATCGCTAAAAGCGACTCAGATGGTTACACGTATAACTTAGGAACACAAGCAACAAGGGGTATTACACACATAACTTAGGAACACAGCCAACAGGGGCATTTTTTAACCCAGGCCTGCTTAAATTCGCTCCCACAGGGAGTCAAACCCAGGACTTGAAATGCTACGTACTAACTAAATGTTCGACAGTTGACACAACCATTATTGGGAGCCATTATCCATTGTGAAAATACACATTCTGAATTGTTGACGGAAGACATATTGCTGATGCACCATTTTACATTATCTCTGATTTTATGTGACTATGACTGCAGAATTAATGTTCCCCAGCACCCCACAATGGGTCACAAATCATTTAGTTTGCATAATGTGTATGTCAAACTGCAATCGTGTTAGTTTCCACCTTCAAGCCACTGCTTGCCAAAATCCCCATAAGCGGATTATCCTTTTGCGGTGGTGAAAGCACATATGCATGTATTAATTAACAGTTCATCAGAAGATTATTCTTATTTCTCAGTGTCAGTGGTAGCTGCTGCATACTTTGTAAGCTGTGTGAAGAGTCTAACTGAAATTAAGTATTTTCTCAAATCTCAAAAACAAACTTGGAAAGATTGTACAAATTGGAGGTAAAATATTGCTGTTAGTTAGCAAGCCATTCCCTAAATAAATCAAGGAAACTCATCTTGATGATGGTATATTGATTGAACCTTGTTAACTTATTGAAACAGGAGGAAATATTTGGTCCAGTGCTTCTCTTAATGAAGGTATGCTGAATTTCCTTTTTCCATTCAGCATCAATAGGTTATGCTGTGCTGCCACTACTGACCCTTTTTTTTTCTCTCTCAAAATTTCAGGCAGACAGCCTAGATGATGCCATCCAAATTATAAACAGAAACAAGTAATATATTTCTCCTCTATGCTTGTAGATCTGAAGCATTCCTTGCAATCTAGTATAAATATTTATTCATCCCTGTCTGCAGGTATGGCAATGGGGCTTCCATATTTACAACATCTGGTGTCTCTGCCAGGAAATTTCAAACAGACATTGAAGCTGGCCAGGTATAGTATCTGTCATTTCAAAGAAGAAAAGAAAAGAAAGGAAATGAATGGTTCCATTCTGAATTTGATAAAACTAGGAACCAGAAGAAATGAATTGAGTCATGCAGCATGGATTATTATTATTCATAACATTCTTATGGTTTCATTTGCAGGTGGGCATCAACGTGCCGATTCCAGTTCCCCTGCCATTCTTCTCCTTCACGGGAAGCAAAGCTTCATTTGCAGGAGATTTGAATTTCTACGGTACACCCTTCTCAGCTTAACACCACTTGATCATTTCCCAATAGTCACAATGGCACTGACGTTATTGCAAGCCATTATATGCCCGGGTAACTAACACGATGGCGTGGGATGTCAGGCAAGGCTGGCGTGCAGTTCTTCACCCAGATCAAGACGATCACGCAGCAGTGGAAGGAGTCACCAGCGCAGCGGGTCTCCCTCTCCATGCCCACCTCGCAGAAGTGAGACGCCAAGGACCCTACCCCACCTCTCCAAAGCTTCACTCCTCTGGACATAGACCCATGCATGGGCACCAGTTGTCCAGGTGGATCGGTAGGCACAGCAGCACTCCATGCATGGCCATGATACTAGTGTGCTCGCTCGCTCTTTTGTCGGACACCACACCATGCATGCCCATTCAAAACATCCAATTACCAAGATTTAGATATGACGGTGCCCATTCTGCTGTGTAAAGGTTAAAGAATACTGTAAAAGCCCCGGGTCTGTAGATCGAGTGTCATGTGTAAACCCACAATAAGAGCAGAAATAAAAATGTCAGCCGTGCTGGTTTGTGGTATTTGCCTGTGCGATTTTCATTCACAAATATGGACTTGACACCTGGCAACCTACATCCCCGGTCGTGTTAGCCAGTTGTGGGTTGCTGCCTATATTTCATATGTTCAACAAAAGTAAAAGATAAACATGCGATCTCCACTAATTTCTGGATTACTATACTGATAGGAATGCAATAATATTTTAAAAGCAAGTTTCTATTCAATCATGATGGCTGCATTATACATTGGTGTCGGGCGTATGAGGACTTGAGGCGTACGGCATTCTGGGAACAGCATTTCACAACCTGCCTAGTCTTGAAATTAATCCTTCTTTTGCCCAATTCATAGATAAAAGGATCATATACACATGTACTGCAGATATGCAAGATATATCAGGATGTATGACACGAGATGATAATTCTGCTTCAGAATTCATACAAATCTTTACAACAAATTGAAGACTCAGAACTGAGTAAACATAGGTATGGCAAACCACTCCACAAAACACACCACAAATTGATAATTCTGTTTTAGAGTTCATACAAATCGTTATTACAACAAATTGAAGACTCAGAACTGAGTAAACAACATAGGTATGGCAAACCACTCCACAAAATACACCACAAATTGATAATCCTGCTTTAGAGTTCATACAAATCTTTATTACAACAAATTGAAGACTCAGAACTGAGTAAACAACATAAGTTTCAAACAACTCCACAAAACACACCACAATATGTTCCATTTTGTACAAACAAAAAATAAATTGGTTGTAATAATAAATATTAGCACAGGACATAGAAAAGCTTAGGATGCATCTTCCTGAATACGGAGAATGGTGTTCCCAGCTTGTGTAGTGAATAGTGATGATGTGGATGCCTTTGGCGTAGAGAATCTGCAGCAAGCAAATTAACGTGGAAGTCTGGAACACTGGTCTGTGTAGTCGAAGATTCCAGCTTGTACTAATGATCAATGACCTGCCACAGTAACAAAGGTAGGAAAAGAAGCGGCTATTAGTTTAGGCGTTCTGTTAGCAAAATGGTACTGCTTTACATGTGCCACACAGGTTACCTTATATATTTAGGCAATACTGAGGCAAGATGTGATGAATTAAGCTTGAATCTCCTCGATCTCATTCGCCCCACTGCTACCTTCAGAACTCTCCGCACTAGCTGGCCTCCGCAAAACCACTATCTCCTCGATCTCATTCGCCCCACTGCTGCTAGCCTCACTGCTACCTTCAGAACTCTCCGCAGCCCCACTGCTGCTAGCCTCATTGCTACCTTCAGAACTCTCCGCACTAGCTGGCCTCCGCAAAACCACTATCTTCTCGATCTCATTCGCCCCACTGCTGCTAGCCTCACTGCTACCTTCAGAACTCTCCGCACTAGCTGGCCACCCCAGTTCTTTTGTCACGACGTCGATCGTGGTGCTGATGCACGGGATGTCTCCTCGATAATATTGGTTGCATCGGAAGCTGACTTCTTCCAGGCTCACGAGGTGCTTGATACCCATAGGGGGGTCTGTATTTGGTGGGCCACCGTAGAACTGGAACTCGAACGTAAGGTTCTCCAGACTCGGCATAGCTCCTTCCTGGAAGGTAATCCGTGGCACTCGGCAGTCAACAGTGAGGATCTGGAGCTTTGCGAATCCTCCACTGCTAATGACTATCGTCTTTCTCGGGACAGCTTCGAACCTTAGCGTGAGGTCCCAAAGGTAGGGCATCTCCCGCAGAATCTTGAGATCCTGCTCCTCTAGTTTGCAGATCCTGATATCCAAGGTGCCAATTCTATTGAAGTGCTCTTTGATCCACCGCGGGATGTGCATGTGCTTCGTGCCCACGACTAGTCCACCATCACCGATCAAATAACATGATTTTTGAAACGACAGGATTTTCCCGGCCAGCGATGACACCAGGTCACTATTCTTCCATGCTTTGTGGACGCACTTGGGCAATCCCTCCAGTTTTGATAGCTGGCCAGCTTCAAAGGGTAGTGTGCCGATTTCCGCATCTAGATTCTTCAGTTTGTTCAGTCCTCCGATTTCCCTTGGCATCTTCCTCACTTTTGTCTCCAACAAATTTAGCTCTTCCAAATTCTGCAGCCTCCCGATATCCCGAGGCAGCTTTGTGATCCCAAATGCTTTATTAAGGTTTAGCGTCTTCAGCTGCTGCAGTTCCCCAATCTCCTTGGGCAGCTCTTTGATCCCTGTTCCACTCACGTTCAGAGTTTCCAAATGCAGCAGTTTCCCAATCTCCTTGGGCAGCTCTGTGATCCCTCTGTTCCGACTCACATCCAGATTCTTCAGCTGCTGCAGTTCCCCAATGTCCCTAGGTATCCATGAGAGCTCAGGGTTCTCTCTCACGTCCAGAGTCTTCAGTTTCTTCAGTGTCCCGATGATCTCCCAGGCCTGCTCTCTGATCCTTGTTCCATGGATGCGCAGTCTCTCTAAATGCTGCAGGTTCCCAATCTCCCTAGGTAGCTCTGCGAGCTCTTGGTTCCAAGTCACTTCCAGAGTCTTCAATTGCTTGAGGTCACCGATCTCAGCAGGTAATCTTGTGATCTTTGTTTCAGTCACTTGCAAAGTCTCCAAGTACTTCAGCCTCCCTATGTCCGCTGGGATTTTACTAATCCCATCACCACAAAGGCGGAGTAGCCTCAGACGGAGCAGCCCACACATATCCTTCAGATGTTGATTCTCAAGAACCGGATTGCATTGAACATCCAACACTCGCAGATTTTCCAAATGCTTGTAGGGTACCCTCTCGGCATGTTCAAAAACGACAAGGGACCGGATATGATGCCAATCATCAATTCCTGACAAGGGATCCACTGCATCATTGCTTGCTGACCAATGGTCAATACATAGCCGACCGACCGGAGAGGACTGAATGTCAGAACTGCAAGTGATGAAATTGTGTTCACGCAACTTGCATCTAAGGTAATTTGGCATCATGGGGTGCAGGGAGTCATCTATAATGAATCCCCTGTTGACAAGCTCCTCAAAGTAATCTTTTGCTGCCTCCTCCTTGCAAACAAAACCTTCAGCGATCCATCGACTGATCCAATGATCCCTTTTAAAATTCTGATACTCAGGGTATATGCTGCAGTACAGCAAGCAAGTCTTCAACATATGATGAGGAAGATCGTTGTAGCCAAGCTCCAAACTCTCTACTAATGGTTCAAAACCTGGAGTGTTCTGAATCCCATTTCTGGTAACTTGTTCGAAAATCCTGTCTTGCACATCACGTGTACTTAGTACACACCACTGCCCTTGTTGTTCTTGCTCCTTAGCCAATACCGACATCATACAAGCCCCTGCTAACGGCATACCAGCACACATGTCCACAATAGGGTGGTCAGGGGCAAAACCTTCTCCATCTATCATAGCCTGGACTTCAGAACCATAATTACGATGACTAAATTTGTGGACCAACGTATCAAAATCATCACGCCACCTCTCGGTTATAGCATTAAGACGACTCGTCGTGACAATTCTACTGCCTAGATCATTATCTGGAAGAGACTTCTTGATGGTTTCCCATTCTCCGTAATGCCAGATGTCATCTATTATAACCAGGTACCTATAAATAGTTGAAAAAGAGACAATATTGTTAAGTGCACTACGTGGCAAAGACACTGTTTCAGAGACAATATTGTGTACATCTTGTATTGGTCACTGCCTCGATCGCAGATAAGCACTTTCCAATACTACAGTGTAGCGGCGTTCGTCAAAAAAAAAAAAAAAAAGAGAGAAGAAAATACTACAGTATAGCGTCACAAACCATACCTACTTAAATAGAGTCTTATTATATATATATATATATATATATATATATATATATATATATATATATATATATATATATAAAACAGGGTTCATACAAACCAGCCAAAAGACCTTATTCAAGCACAAACACAACAAATATACGGTGGCCCGATGCATACGTGTAACTTGGGTGCCGAATACTCAGGCAAATCATCATGTCCTGTCACTACGGGGATTTGCTATAATAATACTCCAAGGTGACTATGAACCATTCATTTATGTAGATCTTTATGATCACATATTACTCTCTCCGTCCCAAATTAGGGATTTCAAGTTTGACCAAATTTATATAATAAAATAATAACATTGATGATACGAAATAAGTATCAATAAATTTTTCATTAATTATATTTTCATAATATACGTATTTGATGTCATAAATCTTTATAATTCTCTCTATAATTTTGATCAAACTTGAGATTTTTTTGATTTTTTCAAGAAAGTTGGAATGACTTATAATTTGGGACGGAGGGAGTACTTTACACACACAGGGGTAATGGGAGAAATATATTTTACACTAGATATATGCCCCGTGCGTTGCACCGGGGTCACAATTTTTAAAATTGAACCACAGTAATCTGACGTGGACGCATGAGCTTCGGGGACTTCTCGTATCGGACGCGGACTCGTGGATCTAGTCTTCGTATCATAACCGGGTAGGACACAGACGTGTGAGCTCTGAGTGAAGCATGATTTGTATCAGATGAGGACTTGTGAGCAGGGATCAAGATTTGGTATCACCAGATAAATGATGACTTTAGAGTCTTTTTAGTCGAGATGGCTACTTTTTATTTTCTAATGTAGGAAAATATTAGTAAAAATATCTTGTAATTAGATCTAGCATATGCATGGATCAATATACTTTATTTGGTTTAGTAGTTCTTCTATTGAAACGTGACATACATGATCCCCTGGTCCTTCCAGCCTTCCAACTAGCCATCGCCCCCGTATAGTACGTCCGTGCTGCATGACGTGGCAACGAAGCGACAGATGAGACATATGGAGCAGGGCAACGAACTTACGAACCGGCCGGCTTTGTGGATACATACACGGTGTGTATGAGGGTAGGTAAATGGAAGCTTGTGGGCACACACGACCAACAGGTTTAGGGACACAGGCGTGACTGACGTTTTTTTCATTTTTCCAAATATTTAGATAACACAATTATTTTCTCTTTTACAAAATCAAGGGTTCAGATTTGTTTGGGCGATCCATAGTGCTTATTAGACGTATCGGATAGGGCCATAATGCTGAAATTTTAGCTTAGCAAGGCCCATCGGCTCATTAGACGTATCGGATACCGTAGCACGCAGGCCCAACGGCTCATTAGACGTATCGGATAGGGCTATGGTGCTTAAATTTTCAGAAATGCTATATAACACATATGTGTTTTAACAAAAGAACACATGAATTTTTTTATCCCTCACTCTCTCTCTTTTCAACTGTCTTCTCGGCCTATCCCCACCCGATACTGCACCTTCCGATTCGATTCCCACACACCGATGACCCATGACAGGCATGGTGACACGTGCAGCAGTGCAGAACTGGGCCACTGGCCCCGAGACCATGCGATTGCTGCGATGCATGCAGTTCCAGAGAAGGAGCAAGACGCGTAATTTCCAGCCGAAGGACCGCCGGACCTGATTTGTCTTTTGTTGTTGCATAGAAAAAAATTATTTCTTGTGATCTGTGGATCTATGATCTTGTGATTTATGATTGGCTGGAGGTAGAAGAAGACTAGAGGTAGAAGAAGAATGGAGGCTGTTGGATCTTAATTCTATGGTGAAAAAAATTCATGTGTTGAAACTACATAAAACACGTGGTTGTTGGGTAGACAGACTCTAAATTTTAGCTCAAAAGCAGGTTTTTATATATGTGGGGGTAATTTCATGACCAAGTTGAAAAAGGATTCGAATAATTGGTTAGGTTAAAGAGTATTAATCGGTGTTTTTTAGATGCTAAACTCTAGACGGTTATTAGAAACCTTTTGTTTATCGCTTAGTGTAGACAATTAATAGATTAGACGATTTAAACTCTTTGCATTGAAGTAGTAAATATGCATACAAACACCATAATTCCATTCTAAATTTTAAAAATATGACTTGAGGCACACACAAAGTTGCATAATAAGATATAGACAACTAGACAGGCATAATGATACAGATAGTAGATATGTAGTTCTCACATAGTTAAATGATTACTTGTCACTACGGAATAATATTATATTAGACATTAAAGTTCTAACAACAACACTAATATCAAAAAGTTTCATCAAGTTGGTTCTCTATCATCGTTTAAACACCTCAACTACTAGTGTTTAAACGTGCTTAAATCACATTAAAACAAATTGTTTAAATGGTTTTTTACTCCTTTAGTTATTTAATTAAGTGATTTTTCTTTAATTCACTATTTAGGACATAAACTACATGTATACTCGCAGTTTAGTGTTTACACCCATGTAGATGACGATTTTAAACGAGTTTAGGTGAACACCGGTATTAATAAAGGCTGGAAGAACTACGGATTCAAGCCACCATTTCCGAAAATATTGGGCACACACAGACAAACGTGACATGTAGCAAGGAGAAAGCTCACATCACAAAAGATGACAGGACCTCATCATATAACCATCGTACTATTAGTAACTGGGGCTCCAAAGACTCCTCCAGATTAATTTGATAGAACTCTAATCATCATCATCAATGATCTTTCATGTTTTCTAAAAAAATTACCCAACTCTGCCGTTACGAAAATGCATAAAATAACTCATATATTTGGATCTAATTTACCTACATATTTTATTATGAAAGATAATTAAACATAACCTCCTAAATTTGCATCTAGTTTACCCACCTCTACCATTATGAATATAATTAAATATAATTCCCTACATTTCCATCTAAATTACTCTAATTTGCCATTACAGAAGATAATGCAAAGCAACCCGTAAGTTTGCATCTAAATTACTAATGCTTAAGTAAAATCTTTATGTCTAAATTACCCACATCTAGACTTTAAAAACAAACTAAATTACCTCACGTCAATGTATAAATACTAATGTAATCTATTATGAAAAATAATTTAATAACCATAAAGTATGCTATATACATTTTTAGATTACACATTTCTACCATGGTTAAATTTAAAAGTAAGCGTAATACTATGTGCTACCGTGTAGACCAAATAAAAATGCATAAATTGGGATAATATTTTTTAATATTATAAACATAAAAAATGTTCCTTTAACAAACCACATACCAAACACACTTACAGCTCCCAAAGACATTGACAACTCACTTTAAATTATATTAATACTTGAAGGCAATAAGTTCCTAAGTGGTTACTCTAAATAATAAGTACATCACCAAAGACATGCTGCCACCGAAACCAAGTGCGATCACCACCACAATCGTCCCTCACATGAGCAAATCCGGTTTCACGCCCACTGTATCTGTCCCAGAGCCGAATGCGTCGAGCAGCCATTGTATGTGCATTGACACTTGTGGCCACCACCTTCACCGTGTGCCCGGGCTCGCACCGAATCCCGGCCCGATCATTAACCATGGGTGTTGTGGGGACCTAGAGCCTCTCGGCTTATGCCAGGGCCCGAGAGAAAACCATGGCACTGCCTTCCTAGCTGGCATGTGAGCCTTCATTGTGCCCTGCTCTGGCAATGACGAGGTGAGGAAGGGTGGGGAGGGGTGGTGGTGACTAAGATTTGGGGTTCGGCTCATTGCACATCATGGAGTAGAGTGATGTGAAGGAATATAACCAACGTCTCTTTCAAACTCTAATCCTCTTCCACCGCTAATGCTCTAACTTTAGTCTACAACTACATCAGGAATTTAAAGAGACGGGCGGAACACATTAAAGGAGATGGTCGAGCTAAACACGTAATAATTGCGGTGAGTGGGCAAGACATCTTAACATGTAGTTTTACTTTCAGCTAGTATTTTATATATTAATAGTGTTAGAAATGGGTTTTTCATAAACAAATATGTACATACTCTATGTCTATTTTTTTCATGATAGTTGATGTTGGTAATTTAAGTGGTAAATGCGAGGGGATATTTTAGTTTAGTTTTAATAGCATACATGCTTGTTTGTTGCAACAGGATGTACAACTTGTCGCTGGTCAGCTAGACACTTGCGGCTTAAGATTTATCAACGATTATGCCACATATTTCAATTTGTCTTGGATTTGAACTCTAGACTATGCCTGAACATGTGTGCTCTAACTCGTATGGGTACCAGAAGGTTAGAGATTTATCAATGATTGTGACATGCGTTCAATTCATTTTTGGATAGGATTCCGCATATGCTTAAACACCATGCTCTAACTCATACATAAATGAGAGGGAGTGGTAGACCATAGAAACACTCTGTATTCCAACTCATTTTAAAATTGGACTCCACACCATGCTAGGACATGCCACTAAGTCTTACGAGCATGGGAGCGACTGGGTCTGTTAGATCTCCGTTGGACTATTGTGACTTATGAGTGATATCGGATCAATAAACCTTTCTCCCTTTAATATTATGTAGAGATAATAGTAGAGGTGTGCAAAAATAAATGCAAATTGAAGTGGTTATTTAGATTATTATTATAATTTGTAATGGACAATTGGATAATTTAGAAGCAATTTCACATATTTCATAATGGTACAGGTGTGTAATTTATAGGCAAATTTACGGGTTTAGCTAGGATTTTTTTTCATAATGGCACATAAGTGTGTAATTTAGACATAAAACTAGAGGTTTCTTCTTCTTCTTTATCATCATCATCATCATCATCATCATCATCATCATCATCATCATCATCATCATCATCATCATCATCATCATCATCATCATCATCATTATTATTATTATTATCATCATCATTATCATTATTATTATTATTATTATTATTATTATTATTATTATTATTATTATTATTATTATTATCATCATTATCATTATTATCATCATTATTATTATCATTATTATTATTATCATCATTATGATTATCATTATCATCATTACTATTATCATTATTATTGTCATTATCATCATCATTATTATTATTATCATTATCATCATCATTATTATCATTATCATCATTATTATAATTATTATCATTTTCGTTATCGTTATTATTATTATCATTATTATCATCATCATCGTCGTCGTCGTCGTCGTCATCATCATCATCATCATCATCATCATCATCATTATTATTATTATTATTATTATTATTATTATTATTCAAATCAGCAAATATGGACTTTTTTAGAAACCTTATTAGTAGATCCAATGGCTATATATAGCGATCAAAGTCTACCAAATTGATGGCTTAATGCTTCATTTTTTGTGATTATTTCTAGGTTTGTTTTCAATTAGTTATAGCAAGATATAGCTAGTACATATCGTATTTGTGGATGTAGATATTGGAGTGAAGACGGTGAACATGCGCACCTTTTATCCTTGAGGAAATTTGATATGATGCCGATGAGATGTTTATTCTTGGTCGATGCTTTGGTGCCAGCAAGTAGTACATCAGTACTATCAGCTGTCACTTGTTGGAGAATGCTGACCAGAAGCTCCGTCATGTTACGACTTGAAGTGACCGACACGAAAGCCTGAGCCTGGAACTGATCTTGAATCGCTTCATACACAAGGCGGGCAAGGGTCGTTTTACCCATCCCGGCAGCTCCAACGATGCATGCCATCTTGAGCTGCGGTGTGTTCTCCTCTTCTCCTACCAGGTGATCGATGAGCATATCCCTCGGATTTTCCATCCTCACGAGCTCTGAGATGTCCTTGTGGACATAGGGATCAATGACTCTAGTCCGCCGCTTGCCAGGGCCAGAGTCGACGGTGGTTTTTGTTCTTGAAAAAAAGCTGGAGAAGGTGGTGTGGGAAGTCTCCGTCTTCCATTTGTTGTGGCACCGCTCACACACATCAACTGCCCTTCTCTTGAGATCCTGGAAAGGCCTCGGCTGAATCTTGGCCTGCATGAAGCGCTTGCCGTCGTTGCTGCACTTCATACAGAGGATGAAGTCGTCGATCGCGTCGTTCATGTCGTCGGCGAGACGCCACGCTTCCATCTTCAGCTCCTTGCCTGCCGCATCAAGAACCTCCCTCTCCCATATCACCCAAAGGATTGAGTGGACGGACTTGAGCTTGGATCCGATGAGCTTCACGTCCTTCCAAGTCCGCCACCGAAGCTGGTACTCACCGCGGCGGCGAACCAAAGCGCTCAGCTTCGCTACGACAGGCCCCAGAGCCCCCGTGGCTGCGGTCACGGAGCCTCCTCCATGCCTCCAGGCGACCGGCGAAGAACAGATCCCGGCCGGGACGGTGCGGGCGGCCGAGCTTGCGAGTTAGTTGTGTGTGAGTGGGGGGATAGTGGAGGTGGAGGTGGATTTCCAAATGAAACACTTCCGGCCGGTGACGCCGTCTCGTCTCCTGCAATATAATGTTGCACCACCAATCCGAGATTACGAAGGACGTGGGGTTATCCTTCTCAGTGGAGGGTTTTATTTGGTTGTTTTCAAGAACATATAATGCAATGAAATATGGATGAAATAAATCCTCTCAATACATAGTTTCATTCTTCTAGTTTCATAGATATTTAATTCTATTTCATCTTAAAATGAAACTGACTTCTTCTCTTTCATCTTAAAAATATTGCCACATCATAAAAAACGCTTATGTGATAATTTATTACATACAATGAAATTTTGACGAAACTCCCACCGAGACTGGCCTAGGATGCTCCAAACATCTTTCTTCTCATCAAACCGATCCACAACATCAAGCACTTACGATTTTTTTTGACAAGCAAGATTTTACATTGACTTTCTTTAGCCATTTTTAATGAAGAGCTTCATAGCTTTGTTTCCAAAATATAGAATGCAATGAAAAAATCACTTTCGATGTATAGTTTTATTGATTTATTTTTATACACATTTAATTCATGACTCATATAGAGTTGGAAATCGAACTAAGTCCCTATAAACTCCCTTCTCTTTTTAAAAACATTGTCATATCATCTAAAATGCTTATGTGTCAACTATTAAATGTAGATGAAACTCCCACTGATATTGGTTTTTACGTCTGTTACACGCAGAAATGTGCCAACATAGAATGCGGGTTAGACCATCAAGTTTCTGACATCAAGAACGTGTCGGAAAATATTTGGGACAACATAATTCGAAGCACCAAGTCAAAAAGGTGGAAAACGGAAGAATACGGCGCTGCCCCAGCCAAACCAGTCTGCCCGGCTTGCCCAAACTGGCCTGGCCGGTTCCACTGCCCCCCAAACCCGCCAGAAACTAAAACATGACATGCTAAAACATGACATTGCTAAAATTGCATTCTTTCTGAGACGGGAGGGTAGTACTTTAAAAATAGCTTCGGTTCTGACTTCTTTGAAGAAGCGGTCTCTAAAGGAGTTAAAGCTCTTTAAAAACACTTGACAAAACAGTTTCTTTTATTTTTTTAAATGAATAAAAGATGTTTGAATGTCGATAGTGCCCCTGTCTATTTGTCCTAATTATTGGACTATAGTAGTAATTTCAGTTTAATCATAGTACTTGGGACTAAAGAATACTTATGTTTTTTAGGAGAAAAACGTACTAGTACTACACTGCTGCCTTATC